>NW_026278823.1:0-8766 GCF_023373465.1 Oncorhynchus keta | reverse complement strand
ATATGTACTGGGGTCGTAGTTCCCAGTAACAACAGTATCATATGTACTGGGGTCGTAGTTCCCAGTAACAACAGTATCATATGTACTGGGGTCGTAGTTCCCAGTAACAACAGTATCATATGTACTGGGGTCGTAGTTCCCAGTAACAACAGTATCATATGTACTGGGGTCGTAGTTCCCAGTAACAACAGTATCATATGTACTGGGGTCGTAGTTCCCAGTAACAACAGTATCATATGTACTGGGGTCGTAGTTCCCAGTAACAACAGTATCATATGTACTGGGTGTCGTAGTTCCCAGTAACAACGGTATCATATGTACTGGGGTCGTAGTTCCCAGTAACAACAGTATCATATGTACTGGGGTCGTAGTTCCCAGTAACAACAGTATCATATGTACTGGGGTCGTAGTTCCCAGTAACAACAGTATCATATGTACTGGGGTCGTAGTTCCCAGTAACAACAGTATCATATGTACTGGGGTCGTATCGTAGTTCCCAGTAACAACTGTATCATATGTACTGGGGTCGTTATCGTAGTTCCCAGTAACAACAGTATCGTATGTACTGGGGTCGTTATCGTAGTTCCCAGTAACAACTGTATCGTATGTACTGGGGTCGTTATCGTAGTTCCCAGTAACAACGGTATCGTATGTACTGGGGTCGTAGTTCCCAGTAACAACAGTATCGTATGTACTGGGGTCGTTATCGTAGTCCCCAGTAACAACAGTATCGTATGTACTGGGGTCGTTATCGTAGTCCCCAGTAACAACAGTATCGTATGTACTGGGGTCATTATGGTAGTTCCCAGTAACAACAGTATCGTATGTACTGGGGTCATTATCGTAGTTCCCAGTAACAACGGTATCGTATGTACTGGGGTCATTATCGTAGTTCCCAGTACATACGATGCGTATGTACTGGGTCTCGTAGTTCCCAGTAACAACACATCATATGTACTGGGGCCGATACGACCCAGTAACAACTGTATACAGTATGTACTGGGGTCGTTATCGTAGTCCCAGTAACAACCGTATCGTATGTACTGGGCCGTAGTCTCAGTAACAACAGTATCATGTATGTACTGGGCCGTTATCATAGTTCCCAGTAACAACGGCATCGTATGCAATTGGGGTCGTAGTTCCCAGTAACAACAGCATCATATGCACTGGGGTCGTAGTTCCCAGTAACAACAGTATCATATGTACTGGGGTCGTAGTTCCCAGTAACAACAGTATCATATGTACTGGGGTCGTAGTTCCCAGTAACAACAGTATGCATATGTACTGGGGCCGTAGTCTCAGTAACAACAGTATCATATGTACTGGGAACTAGTTCCCAGTAACAGTATCATATGTACTAAATGAGTCCTGAGAACAACAGCATCATATGTACTGGGCCTGTAGTTCCAGTAACATACGTATCATATGTACTGGGGACGTTAGTAACAACGGTATATATGTTACTGGGAACAGTAACAACTGTATCATATATACACGGGTGAAGTTGTTACAACGGCATCATGTATAACGTTCCCAGTAACAACGGTATCGTATGTACTGGGGCCGCATCGTAGTTCCCAGTAACAACTGTATCGTATGTACTGGGGTCGTAGTTCCCAGTAACAACGGCATCGTATGTACTGGGGTCGTAGTCCCAGTAAACAACTGTATCATATGTACTGGGGTCGTAGTCTCAGCAACGGCATTGTATGTACTGGGGTCAGAGTTCCCAGTAACAAATATCATATGTACTGGGGTCGTAGTTCCCAGTAACAACGGTATCATATGTACTGGGTCAGGTCCCAGTAACAACAGTATCATATGTACCCCAGTAACAACTGTATCATATGTACTGGGGCATCGTAGTTCCCAGTAACAACAAAGTATCGTATGTACTGGGGTCGTAGTTCCCAGTAACAACGGTATCGTATGTACTGGGGTCGTTATCGTAGTCCCAGTAACAACAGTATCATATGTACTTGGGTCGTAGTTCCCAGTAACAACAGTATCGTATGTACTGGGGTCGTAGTTCCCAAAGTAACAACAGTATCGTATGTACTGGGGTCGTAGTTCCCAGTAACAACAGTATCATATGTACTGGGGTCGTAGTTCCCAGTAACAACAGTATCATATGTACTGGGGTCACAGTTCCCAGTAACAACAGTATCATATACTGGCCGTAGTTCCCAGTAACAACAGTATCATATGTACTGGGTCGTAGTTCCCAGTAACAACAGTATCATATGTACTGGGGTCGTAGTTCCCCAGTAACAACTGTATCATATGTACTGGGGTCGTAGTTCCAGTAACAACAGTATCATATGTACTGGGGTCGTAGTTCCCAGTAACAACAGTATCATATGTACTGGGTCGTAGTTCCCAGTAACAACAGTATCATATGTACTGGGGTCGTAGTTCTAGTAACAACGTATCATATGTACTGGGGTCGTTATCGTCTTCTGTAACAACAGTATCATATGTACTGGGGTCGAGTAGTTCCCAGTAACAACAGTATCATATGTACTGGGGTCGTAGTTCCCAGTAACAACAGTATCATATGTACTGGGGGTCAGTAGTTCCCAGTAACAACAGTATCGTATGTACTGGGGTCATTATCGTAGTTCCCAGTAACAACTGTATCATATGTACTGGGGTCGTTATCGTAGTTCCCAGTAACAACTGTATCGTATGTACTGGGGTCGTTAGTTCCCAGTAACAACAGTATCATATCCCAGTAAACAACAGTATCGTATGTACTGGGGTGTATAGTTCCCAGTAACAACTGTATCATATGTACTGGTCGTTATCATAGTTCCCAGTAACAGCATCATATGTACTGGGGTCGTGGTTCCCAGTAACAACAGTATCATATGTACTGGGGTCGTAGTTCTCAGTAACAACAGTATCATATGTACTGGGGTCGTAGTCCCAGTAACAACAGTATCATATGTACCAGGGTCGTAGTTCCCAGTAACAACTGTATCATATGTACTGGGGTCGTAGTCTCAGAACAACGGTTCGTATGTACTGGGGCAATGGTCTCAGTAACAACGGTATCATATGTACTGGGGTCGTAGTTCCCAGTAACAACAGTATCATATGTACTGGGGTGTAGTCCCAGTAACAACTGTATCATATGTACTGGGGTCGTATTCCCAGTAACAACTGTTATCATATGTACTGGGGTCGTAGTTCCCAGTAACAACAGTATCATATGTACTGGGGTCGTAGTTCCCAGTAACAACAGTATCATATGTACTGGGGGTCGTTATCGTAGGTTCCCAGTAACAACAGTATCATATGTACTGGGGTCGTAGTTCCCAGTAACAACAGTATCTATGTACTGGGGTCGATCGTATGTAACAACAGTATCATATGTACTGGGTCGTAGTTCCCAGCTGTGGTATCATATGTACTGGGGTCGTAGTTCCCAGTAACAACAGTATCATATGTACTGGGGTCATTAGTTCCCAGTAACAGTATCATATGTACTGGGCTCATTACTAATAGTTCCCAGTAACAACGGTATCATATGTACTGGGGTCGTTATCAGTTCCCAGTAACAACAGTATCGTATGTACTGGGGTCGTAGTTCCCAGTAACAACAATATCATATGTACTGGGTGTAGTTCCAGTAACAACTGTACTGGGGTCGTAGTTCCCAGTAACAACTGTATCGTATGTACTGGGGTCGTAGTTCCCAGTAACAACGGCATCGTATGTACTGGGGTCGTAGTTCCCAGTAACAACAGTATCGTATGTACTGGGGTCGTAGTTCCCAGTAACAACGGTATCATATGTACTGGGGTCGTTATCGTAGTTCCCAGTAACAACGGTATCATATGTACTGGGGTCGTTATCGTAGTTCCCAGTAACAACGGTATCATATGTACTGGGGTTGTAGTTCCCAGTAACAACAGTATCGTATGTACTGGGGTCGTTATCGTAGTTCCCAGTAACAACAGTATCATATGTACTGGGGTCGTTATCGTAGTTCCCAGTAACAACTGTATCATATGTACTGGGGTCGTTATCGTAGTTCCCAGTAACAACAGTATCATATGTACTGGGGTCGTAGTTCCCAGTAACAACAGTATCGTATGTACTGGGGTCGTTATCGTAGTTCCCAGTAACAACTGTATCATATGTACTGGGGTCGTTATCGTAGTTCCCAGTAACAACAGTATCGTATGTACTGGGGTCGTTATCGTAGTTCCCAGTAACAACTGTATCGTATATACTGGGGTCGTTATCATAGTTCCCAGTAACAACGGTATCGTATGTACTGGGGTCGTAGTTCCCAGTAACAACTGTATCGTATGTACTGGGTCATCATAGTTCCCAGTAACAACGGCATCGTATGTACTGGTCGTTATCGTAGTTCCCCAGTAACAACAGTATCGTATGTACTGGGGTCGTAGTTCCCAGTAACAACTGTATCGTATGTACTGGGGTCGTAGTAGTCCCAGTAACAACTGTATCGTTATATGTACTGGGGTCGTAGTTCCCAGTAACAACAGTATCGTATGTACTGGGGTCGTAGTTCCCAGTAACAACGGCATCGTATGTACTGGGTCGTAGTTCCCAGTAACAACAGTATCGTATGTACTGGGGTCATTATCGGTTCCCAGTAACAACAGTATCATATGTACTGGGGGCGTAGTTCCCAGTAACAACGGTATCGTATGTACTGAGGTCGTAAGTAACAACAGTATCATATGTACTGGGGTCGTAGTTCCCAGTAACAACGGCATCTATGTACTGGGGTCGTAGTTCCCAGTAACAACAGTATCATATGTACTGGGGTCGTAGTTCCCAGTAACAACGGTATCATATGTACTGGGGTCGTAGTTCCCAGTAACAACGGTATCATATGTACTGGGTCGTAGTTCCCAGTAACAACAGTATCATATGTACTGGGGGTTATCGTAGTTCCCAGTAACAACGGTATCATATGTACTGGGGTCGTAGTAGTTCCCAGTAACAACGGTATCGTATGTACTGGGAATTCGTTATCGTAGTTCCCAGTAACAACGGTATCATATGTACTGGGGTCGTTTCCGTAACAACGCATCGTTGTACTGGGGGTCGAGTAACAACAGTATCATATGTACTGGGGTCGTAGTTTCCCAGTAACAACAGTATCGTATGTACTGGGGTCGTATAGTAGTTCCCAGTAACAACAGTATCATATGTACTGGGTCGTAGTTCCCAGTAACAACAGTATCGTATGCGTTATCGTAGTTCCCAGTAACAACTGTATCATATGTACTGGGGGTGGTTATGTAGTTCCCAGTAACAACAGACATCGTATGTACTGGGGTCGTAGTTCCCAGTAACAACGGTATCGTTATGTACTGGGGTCGTAGTTCCCAGTAACAAACGCTGCATCGTTGTACTGTCGTAGTTCCCAGTAACAACTGTATCATATGTACTGGGGTCGTAGTTCCCAGTAACAACAGTATCGTATGTACTGGGGGTCGTAGTTCCCAGTAACAACTGCATCGTATGTACTGGGTCGTAGTTCCCAGTAACAACAGTATCGTATGTACTGGGGGTCGTTTCCCAGTAACAACGGTAGTCCCCAGTAACAACTGTATCGTAGTTCACAGTAACTGCACATCGTTATGTACTTCGTAGTTCCCAGTAACAACTGTATCGTTATGTACTGGGGTCGTAGTTCCCAGTAACAAGCGGCATCGTATGTACTGGGGTCGTGGTTCCCCAGTAACAACAGTATCGTATGTACTGGGGTCGTAGTTCCCAGTAACAACAGTATCGTATGTACTGGGGTCGTAGTTCCAATGTTTCGACATCGTATCTGGGGTCGTAGTTCCCAGTAACAACTGTATCGTATGTACTGGGGTCGTAGTTCTAGTAACAACTGTATCGTATGTACTGGGGTCGTAGTTCCCAGTAACAAACGGCATCGTTATGTACTGGGGTCGTAGTTCCCAGTAACAAGCGGCATCGTATGTACTGGGGTCGTAGTTCCCAGTAACAACGGCATCGTATGTGCTGGGGTCGTAGTTCCCAGTAACAACAGTATCGTATGTACTGGGGTGGCGTGGTTCCCAGTAACAGCAGTATCGTATGTACTGGGGTCGCAGTTCCCAGTAACAGCAGTATCATATGTATGGGAGTGTAGTTCCCAGTAACAACAGTATCATATGTGCTGATTACGTAGTTCCCAGTAACAGCAGTATCGTATGCTGGGGTCGTGGTTCCCAGTAACAACAGTATCATATGTACTGGGATTCGCAGTTCCCAGTAACAACAGTATCATATGTACTGGGGTCGTAGTTCCCAGTAACAACGGTATCATATGTGCTGGGGTCGCAGTTCCCAGTAACAACGGTATCATATGTACTGGAATGCGGCAGTTCCCAGTAACAGCAGTATCATATGTACTGGGGTGCAGTTCCCAGTAACAACAGTATCATATGTACTGGGGTCGTAGTTCCCAGTAACAACGGTATCATATGTACTGGGGGTCGCAGTTCCCAGTAACAACGGCATCGTTGTACTGGGGTCGTAGTTCCCAGTAGCTCGGTATCATGTACTGGGGTCGTTATCGCAGTTCCCAGTAACAACGGTATCATATGTACTGGAATCGTAGTTCCACGTGCCAGCGGCATCGTGTAATATTGCTGGTCGTGGTTCCCAGTAACAACGGCATCGTATGTACTTTGGGGTCGTAGTTCCCAGTAACAGCGGCATCGTATGTACTGGAATTAGTAGTTCACAGTAACAGCGGCATCGTATGTACTGGGGTCGTAGTTCCCAGTAACAACAGTATCGTATGTACTGGGGTCGTAGTTCCCAGTAACAACAGTATCGTATGTACTGGGGTCGTAGTTCCCAGTAACAACAGTATCGTATGTACTGGGGTCGTAGTTCCCAGTAACAACAGTATCGTATGTACTGGGGTCGTAGTTCCCAGTAACAACGGCATCGTATGTACTGGGGTCGTAGTTCCCAGTAACAACGGCATCGTATGTACTGGGGTCGTAGTTCCCAGTAACAACGGCATCGTATGTACTGGGGTCGTAGTTCCCAGTAACAACGGCATCGTATGTACTGGGGTCGTAGTTCCCAGTAACAACGGCATCGTATGTACTGGGGTCGTAGTTCCCAGTAACAACGGCATCGTATGTACTGGGGTCGTAGTTCCCAGTAACAACGGCATCGTATGTACTGGGGTCGTAGTTCCCAGTAACAACAGTATCGTATGTACTGGGGTCGTAGTTCCCAGTAACAACAGTATCGTATGTACTGGGGTCGTAGTTCCCAGTAACAACGGCATCGTATGTACTGGGGTCGTAGTTCCCAGTAACAACGGCATCGTATGTACTGGGGTCGTAGTTCCCAGTAACAACAGTATCGTATGTACTGGGGTCGTAGTTCCCAGTAACAACGGCATCGTATGTACTGGGGTCGTAGTTCCCAGTAACAACAGTATCGTATGTACTGGGGTCGTAGTTCCCAGTAACAACGGCATCGTATGTACTGGGGTCGTTATCGCAAGCCGCTGCTGCTCCTCATCCACACCTCAGCATGTTGAAACCATCTCCCTCTGGCTGTTAAGCCATACGACGTTAAGCCATAACTCCCTCTGGCTGTTAAGCCATACGACGTTAAGCCATAACTCCCTCTGGCTGTTAAGCCATAACTCCCTCTGGCTGTTAAGCCATAACTCCCTCTGGCTGTTAAGCCATAACTCCCTCTGGCTGTTAAGCCATACGACGTTAAGCCATAACTCCCTCTGGCTGTTAAGCCATAACTCCCTCTGGCTGTTAAGCCATAACTCCCTCTGGCTGTTAAGCCATAACTCCCTCTGGCTGTTAAGCCATAACTCCCTCTGGCTGTTAAGCCATAACTCCCTCTGGCTGTTAAGCCATAACTCCCTCTGGCTGTTAAGCCATAACTCCCTCTGGCTGTTAAGCCATAACTCCCTCTGGCTGTTAAGCCATAACTCCCTCTGGCTGTTAAGCCATAACTCCCTCTGGCTGTTAAGCCATAACTCCCTCTGGCTGTTACGCCATAACTCCCTCTGGCTGTTAAGCCATACGACGTTAAGCCATAACTCCCTCTGGCTGTTAAGCCATAACTCCCTCTGGCTGTTAAGCCATACGACGTTAAGCCATAACTCCCTCTGGCTGTTAAGCCATACGACGTTAAGCCATAACTCCCTCTGGCTGTTAAGCCATACGACGTTAAGCCATAACTCCCTCTGGCTGTTAAGCCATACGACGTTAAGCCATAACTCCCTCTGGCTGTTAAGCCATACGACGTTAAGCCATAACTCCCTCTGGCTGTTAAGCCATACGACGTTAAGCCATAACTCCCTCTGGCTGTTAAGCCATACGACGTTAAGCCATAACTCCCTCTGGCTGTTAAGCCATACGACGTTAAGCCATAACTCCCTCTGGCTGTTAAGCCATAACTCCCTCTGGCTGTTAAGCCATAACTCCCTCTGGCTGTTATACGACGTGTCTAACTGGTTTGGTGTGGAGCACTGTCCGGGCACAATGCATTTCACAGACAGGCAGGCAGACGCTCCTTAAGGTGAATGGAGGTGTTGTGTTCATGTTACTGTGGATGAGTGGGTTGTTTCTGGCCCTGCTGAGGAGAGGGTGATGAGATGAGGAAGTGATGAGTGGGTTGTTTCTTGCCATGAGGAGGAGAGGGTGATGAGAGGAGGAAGTGGTGAGTGGGTTGTTTCTGGCCATGAGGAGGGAGAGGGTGATGAGAGGATGAAGTGAT
>NW_026278822.1:117500-125509 GCF_023373465.1 Oncorhynchus keta | reverse complement strand
GGTGGTGTGTCAAGGTCAACGTGAAAGGCCTCTTTGTTTCAGCGTAGAGCCCCAGTCTGAGGACAGAGGAGAAGAGACTGACTGCACTGAATACACCACTGTGAATGACTGGCCACTGGACAAGAGCACAGGAATCTGGAAATGGAGTTATAGCTTTGATTGGCATGTGAAATTAATCCGGTGTTCCCAGAGGACTCATTTTTCAATTTTCTTTTCCCCTCAAATTAAATACGAAGAGAGAGTTAAATGCTATTTATCTCTGAACTGTGTGCCACTGCCTACCACATTAGATTCTGCTGTTGATGCTACCCTGGTAGCTGTATCTGTTAAGACAACATTCAGAGACTGCTAATGCTACCCTGGTAGCTGTGTCTGTCAAGACAACATTCAGAGGCTGCTAATGCTACCCTGGTAGCTGTGTCTGTTAAGACAACATTCAGAGGCTGCTAATGCTACCCTGGTAGCTGTGTCTGTTAAGACAACATTCAGAGGCTGTTAATGCTACCCTGGTAGCTGTGTCTGTTAAGACAACATTCAGAGGCTGTTAATGCTACCCTGGTAGCTGTGTCTGTTAAGACAACATTCAGAGACTGTTAAGACAACATTCAGAGGCTGTTAATGCTACCCTGGTAGCTGTGTCTGTTAAGACAACATTCAGAGGCTGTTAATGCTACCCTGGTAGCTGAGTCTGTTAAGACAACATTCAGAGGCTGCTAATGCTACCCTGGTAGCTGTATCTGTTAAGACAACATTCAGAGGCTGTTAATGCTACCCTGGTAGCTGTGTCTGTCAAGACAACATTCAGAGGCTGCTAATGCTACCCTGGTAGCTGTGTCTGTTAAGACAACATTCAGAGGCTGCTAATGCTACCCTGGTAGCTGTGTCTGTTAAGACAACATTCAGAGGCTGCTAATGCTACCCTGGTAGCTGTGTCTGTCAAGACAACATTCAGAGGCTGTTAAGCTGTGTCTGTTAAGACAACATTCAGAGGCTGCTAATGCTACCCTGGTAGCTGTGTCTGTCAAGACAACATTCAGAGGCTGCTAATGCTACCCTGGTAGCTGTGTCTGTTAAGACAACATTCAGAGGCTGCTAATGCTACCCTGGTAGCTGTGTCTGTTAAGACAACATTCAGAGGCTGTTAATGCTACCCTGGTAGCTGTGTCTGTCAAGACAACATTCAGAGGCTGTTAATGCTACCCTGGTAGCTGTGTCTGTTAAGACAACATTCAGAGGCTGCTAATGCTACCCTGGTAGCTGTGTCTGTTAAGACAACATTCAGAGGCTGCTAATGCTACCCTGGTAGCTGTGTCTGTCAAGACAACATTCAGAGGCAGTCTTTTTTGTCTCTACTTTTCTCTCAAGACGGAAATGTACCTCGAATGTCTTTCAATAAGTTGACCCAAATAGACAATTGCTATTCCAGACAGCGCTGTGTGCTCAGTTGAATGTGTGAATTCCAGCTGAAAGCCAGAGGCCCCAGAATCACTCACTGGGAAATGCAAACAGAGTTCCTATGGATACACTGCTGTGCTGCAAACCTTCTCTCTCCCTCTCCCTGACTCTCCCTCTCCCTGACTCTCTCTCTCTCTCTCTCTCTCTCTCTCTCTCTCTCTCTCTCTCTCTCTCTCTCTCTCTGTCTCCCTCTCTCTGTCTCCCTCTCTCTCTCTCCCTGACTCTCTCTCCCTGTCTCTCCTCTCCCTGTCTCTCCTCTCTCTGTCTCTCCTTGTGCTCCTGAGAGGGGAGAGCAGGAACAGAGGAAGAGAAGAGAAGGCAGGAGAGCTAACGGCACAGCTGTCTGTCCTGTCAGGCTTCTCAGGCCACCTTTCTCTTTGAGTGAGTGAGTGTCTGTGTATCACAGAGGGGTGAGCAGAGCAGCTGCTGGGTCCAGACGTATTCAGTCCTGGCGATCCAGCCGGGTCGGGGCTGTCTCGTGGGCTGGCCATCTGATCCAGCCGGATCCGTCCAGAAGCCGGATCGGGGCTGTCTCGTGGGCTGGCCATCTGATCTGATCCGTCCAGACAGCCGGGTCGGGGCTGTCTCGTGGGCTGGCCATCTGATCTGATACAGCCGGGTCGGGGCTGTCTCGTGGGCTGGCCATCTGATCGGATCCGTCCAGAAGCCGGGTCGGGCTGTCTCGTGGGCTGGCCATCTGATCTGTCCAGAGCCGGGTCGGGGCTGTCTCGTGGGCTGGCCATCTGATCTGATACAGCCGGGTCGGGGCTGTCTCGTGGGCTGGCCATCTGATCTGATACAGCCGGGTCGGGGCTGTCTCGTGGGCTGGCCATCTGATCTGAGCCGGGTCGGGGCTGTCTCGTGGGCTGGCCATCTGATCTGATACAGCCGGGTCGGGGCTGTCTCCGTGGGCTGGCCATCTGATCTGATACAGCCGGGTCGGGGCTGTCTCGTGGGCTGGCCATCTGATCTGATACAGCCGGGTCGGGGCTGTCTCGTGGGCTGGCCATCTGATCTGATACAGCCGGGTCGGGGCTGTCTCGTGGGCTGGCCATCTGATCTGATACAGCCGGGTCGGGGCTGTCTCGTGGGCTGGCCATCTGATCTGATACAGCCGGGTCGGGGCTGTCTCGTGGGCTGGCCATCTGATCTGATACAGCCGGGTCGGGGCTGTCTCGTGGGCTGGGCATCTGATCTGATACAGCCGGGTCGGGGCTGTCTCGTGGGCTGGCCATCTGATCTGATACAGCCGGGTCGGGGCTGTCTCATGGGCTGGCCATCTGATCTGATACAGCCAGAAGCTGGGGGGGCTGTCTCATGGGCTGGCCATCTGATCTGATACAGCCGGGTCGGGGCTGTCTCATGGGCTGGCCATCTGATCTGATACAGCCGGGTCGGGGCTGTCTCGTGGGCTGGCCATCTGATCCAGCCGGGTCGGGGCTGTCTCGTGGGCTGGCCATCTGATCTGATACAGCCGGGTCGGGGCTGTCTCGTGGGCTGGCCATCTGATCTGATACAGCCGGGTCGGGGCTGTCTCGTGGGCTGGCCATCTGATCTGATACAGCCGGGTCGGGACTGTCTCGTGGGCTGGCCATCTGATCTGATACAGCCGGGTCGGGGCTGTCTCGTGGGCTGGCCATCTGATCTGATACAGCCGGGTCGGGGCTGTCTCGTGGGCTGGCCATCTGATCTGATACAGCCGGGTCGGGGCTGTCTCGTGGGCTGGCCATCTGATCTGATACAGCCGGGTCGGGGCTGTCTCGTGGGCTGGCCATCTGATCTGATACAGCCGGGTCGGGGCTGTCTCATGGGCTGGCCATCTGATCTGATACAGCCGGGTCGGGGCTGTCTCGTGGGCTGGCCATCTGATCTGATACAGCCGGGTCGGGGCTGTCTCGTGGGCTGGCCATCTGATCTGATACAGCCGGGTCGGGGCTGTCTCGTGGGCTGGCCATCTGATCCAGCCGGGTCGGGGCTGTCTCGTGGGCTGGCCATCTGATCCAGCCGGGTCGGGGCTGTCTCGTGGGCTGGCCATCTGATCCAGCCGGGTCGGGGCTGTCTCGTGGGCTGGCCATCTGATCCAGCCGGGTCGGGGCTGTCTCGTGGGCTGGCCATCTGATCTGATACAGCCGGGTCGGGGCTGTCTCGTGGGCTGGCCATCTGATCTGATACAGCCGGGTCGGGGCTGTCTCGTGGGCTGGCCATCTGATCTGATACAGCCGGGTCGGGGCTGTCTCGTGGGCTGGCCATCTGATCTGATACAGCCGGGTCGGGGCTGTCTCGTGGGCTGGGCATCTGATCTGATACAGCCGGGTCGGGGCTGTCTCGTGGGCTGGGCATCTGATCTGATACAGCCGGGTCGGGGCTGTCTCGTGGGCTGGGCATCTGATCTGATACAGCCGGGTCGGGGCTGTCTCGTGGGCTGGCCATCTGATCTGATACAGCCGGGTCGGGGCTGTCTCATGGGCCGGCCATCTGATCTGATACAGCCAGGTCGGGGCTGTCTCGTGGGCTGGCCATCTGATCTGATACAGCCGGGTCGGGGCTGTCTCGTGGGCTGGCCATCTGATCTGATACAGCCGGGTCGGCGCTGTCTCGTGGGTGGAACAAGAGAAAGAAAAAAAGACAAGCTGTTGGTAAGTGCAGGGGCAGCGAACTGCACAGTCACTTGGCAGCTAGAAGAAAGGCCAACCAAAGAGAGAGAAAGAGTGAAAGAGCAAGAGGTCCCTTGGAGAGAGAGAGAGAAGAGAGAGGGAGAGCAAGAGGTCCCCTGGAGAGAGAGAGAAGAGAGAGGGAGAGCAAGAGGTCCCCTGGAGAGAGAGAAGAGAGAGGGAAGAAGAGAGAAAACGAGTCTTCAATGTAATGGAGACATTTCTGCCTCTTTAGGGAAGTAGAGGAATCTGAGGAATGTGTTGACTTCACACACGCGTGCACTGCTTCTCCCTGACCCCCTTTCAGCCTGCCAGCCCCCCCCCCAGCCCCCTCCCAGCCCTGATTAGTGTGAATCAATGGAGTTCTGTGTTGTGGTGTCTGTTCTGCACGTGGTCCCCTGCCCCCAGCGCAGAGACACAGCCACCACCCACACTGAACTGAGCCACAGCAGCAGGGCCTGCCTATGTAACAGTATAACTTTAGACCGTCCCCTCGCCCATACCCGGGCGCGAACCAGGGACCCTCTGCACACATCAACAACAGTCACCCACGAAGCATCGTTACCCATCGCACCACAAAAGCCGCGGCCCTTGCAGAGTAAGGGGAACTACTACTTCAAGGTCTCAGAGCAAGTGACGTCACCGATTGAAACGCTATTTAGCGCGAACACCGCTAACTGAGCTAGCCGTTTCACATCCGTTACACCTACGGCTGCACAGTCAAACCTTCTCCTAGTTCTGACAGCACACTGCTGTCTCCCTCTAAACATTACCTCCGCCACAACGTTACATTCACCTTGACAGTCAAACCCACATCAGTCCTGCAGCACAGCCAGCGGTTTGATTTGTGATTTAAACCTCTGCTTCAATATTTGTTTTGTTTTTCACACTTGATTAGTTTAGTGTTAGCTAGCTATATAGCTGTCTTTGTTTCCAAGATAATTGTGTAGTTTAGAGTGTGTAGTCTTGGAGTGATTATCTTAATTTACCGAGGTTCGCTAGCCAGCTATTTGTCATCCTTAACGTAGGAGACTCTGCTAGCTAGCCAACAGCTAACAGCTAACAGCTAGCCAACGTCTACTGAATCGAATTCAACAACCCGGTCGCAGTCACAGGTAGTATCACATTTTCATTTCATTTCGTTACAGTACAACGGTTTGATTTGTTTGATCGTAGCTAGCTACATAGCTAGCTACATAGCCGTCTTTGTTTCAAAGATAATTGTGTAGTCTAGAGCGATTTTCTAGGTTAGCTAGCCAGCTATTGTCATTCTTTTAACGCAACGTAACGTAAACAACACTGCTAGCTAGCCAGCTAGCCCCCGAATAGTAGCACTGTAGAAACTATTACACTCAACGGAACGACTTGATTAGTGTAGTGTCAACAACGCAGCTACTGCCAGCTAGCCTACTTCAGCAGTACTGTATCATTTTAATCATTTTAGTCAATAAGATTCTTGCTACGTAAGCTTAACTTTCTGAACATTCGAGACGTATAGTCCAGTTGTCATTCCAATCTCCTTGCATTAGCGTAGCCTCTTCTGTAGCCTGTCAACTATGTGTCTGTCTATCCCTGTTCTCTCCTCTCTGCACAGACCATACAAACGCTCCACACCGCGTGGCCGCGGCTACCCTAATCTGGTGGTCCCAGCGCGTACGACCTACGTGGAGTTCCAGGTCTCCGGTAGCCTCTGGAACTGCCGATCTGCGGCCAACAAGGCAGAGTTCATCTCAGCCTATGCCTCCCTCCAGTCCCTCGACTTCTTGGCACTGACGGAAACATGGATCACCACAGATAACACTGCTACTCCTACTGCTCTCTCCTCGTCCGCCCACGTGTTCTCGCACACCCGAGAGCTTCTGGTCAGCGGGGTGGTGGCACCGGGATCCTCATCTCTCCCAAGTGGTCTTTCTCTCTTTCTCCCCTTACCCATCTGTCTATCGCCTCCTTTGAATTCCATGCTGTCACAGTTACCAGCCCTTTCAAGCTTAACATCCTTATCATTTATCGCCCTCCAGGTTCCCTTGGAGAGTTCATCAATGAGCTTGATGCCTTGATAAGCTCCTTTCCTGAGGACGGCTCACCTCTCACAGTTCTGGGCGACTTTAACCTCCCCACGTCTACCTTTGACTCATTCCTCTCTGCCTCCTTCTTTCCACTCCTCTCCTCTTTTGACCTCACCCTCTCACCTTCCCCCTACTCACAAGGCAGGCAATACGCTTGACCTCATCTTTACTAGATGCTGTTCTTCCACTAACCTCATTGCAACTCCTCCAAGTCTCCGACCACTACCTTGTATCCTTTTCCCTCTCGCTCTCATCCAACACTTCCCACACTGCCCCTACTCGGATGGTATCGCGCCGTCCCAACCTTCGCTCTCTCTCCCCCCGCTACTCTCTCCTCTTCCATCCTATCATCTCTTCCCTCTGCTCAAACCTTCTCCAACCTATCTCCTGATTCTGCCTCCTCAACCCTCCTCTCCTCCCTTTCTGCATCCTTTGACTCTCTATGTCCCCTATCCTCCAGGCCGGCTCGGTCCTCCCCTCCCGCTCCGTGGCTCGACGACTCATTGCGAGCTCACAGAACAGGGCTCCGGGCAGCCGAGCGGAAATGGAGGAAAACTCGCCTCCCTGCGGACCTGGCATCCTTTCACTCCCTCCTCTCTACATTTTCCTCCTCTGTCTCTGCTGCTAAAGCCACTTTCTACCATTCTAAATTCCAAGCATCTGCCTCTAACCCTAGGAAGCTCTTTGCCACCTTCTCCTCCCTCCTGAATCCCCCCTTCCTCCCTCTCTGCAGATGACTTCGTCAACCATTTTGAAAAGAAGGTCGACGACATCCGATCCTCGTTTGCTAAGTCAAACGACACCGCTGGTTCTGCTCACACTGCCCTACCCTATGCTCTGACTTCTTTCTCCCCTCTCTCTCCAGATGAAATCTTGCGTCTTGTGACGGCCGGCCGCCCAACAACCTGCCCGCTTGACCCTATCCCCTCCTCTCTTCTCCAGACCATTTCCGGAGACCTTCTCCCTTACCTCACCTCGCTCATCAACTCATCCCTGACCGCTGGCTACGTCCCTTCCGTCTTCAAGAGAGCGAGAGTTGCACCCCTTCTGAAAAAACCTACACTCGATCCCTCCGATGTCAACAACTACAGACCAGTATCCCTTCTCTCTTTTCTCTCCAAAACTCTTGAGCGTGCCTTCCTTGGCCAGCTCTACCGCTATCTCTCTCAGAATGACCTTCTTGATCCTAATCAGTCAGGTTTCAAGACTAGTCATTCAACTGAGACTGCTCTTCTCTGTATCACGGAGGCACTCCGCACTGCTAAAGCTAACTCTCTCTCCTCTGCTCTCATCCTTATAGACCTATCGGCTGCCTTCGATACTGCGAACCATCAGATCCTCCTCTCCACCCTCTCCGAGTTGAACCGTCCTACCTGACAGGTCGCTCCTACCAGGTGGGGTGGCGAGAATCTGTCTCCTCACCACGCGCTCTCACCACTGGTGTCCCCCAGGGCTCTGTTCTAGGCCCTCTCCTATTCTCGCTATACACCAAGTCACTTGGCTCTGTCATAACCTCACATAGTCTCTCTCTATCATTGCTATGCAGACGGACACAATTAATCTTCTCCTTTCCCTTCTGATGACCAGGTGGTGAATCCATCCTGGCAGACATATCAGTGTGGATGACGGATCACCACCTCAAGGGATCAGATCCTCCTCTCCACCCTCTCCGAGTTGGGCATCTCAAGGCGGCGCGGCCCACGCTTGGATTGCGTCCTACCTGACAGGTCGCTCCTACCAGGTGGCGTGGCGAGAATCTGTCTCCTCACCGCTACAAGACCATGGTGCTTGCCTACGGAGCTGTGAGGGGAACGGCACCTCAGTACCTCCAGGCTCT
>NW_026278822.1:67500-112500 GCF_023373465.1 Oncorhynchus keta | reverse complement strand
AGAGAGAGAGAGTCAGAGAGCCAGAGAGAGAGAGAGAGCCAGAGAGAGAGCAGAGAGCCAGAGAGAGAGAGTCAGAGAGCCAGAGAGAGAGTCAGAGAGCCAGAGAGAGAGAGTCAGAGAGCCAGAGAGAGAGAGTCAGAGAGCCAGAGAGAGAGAGAGAGCCAGAGAGAGAGAGTCAGAGAGCCAGAGAGAGAGAGTCAGAGAGCCAGAGAGAGAGTCAGAGAGCCAGAGAGAGAGAGTCAGAGAGCCAAGGCGCCTCTCTAATCCCCAAGGGGACTGTGTGTCTAGACAGACGAAATACCTTGTAGCCTCCTCCTCCGTCACACCCACACCTCTACCCTCACTTCACCCTCCACTGTAGGGTCAGAGGTACAAAGGGCCTGGGGCCCTAGCAGTGTGTGTGTGTCACAGGATCATAGACGTACAGGAGGATTATAGGGCCCTGTGTGTCGTGTGTGTGTGTGTGTGTGTGTGTGTGTGTGTGTGTGTGTGTGTGTGTGTGTGTGTGTGTGTGTGTGTGTGTGTGTGTGTGTGTGTGTGTGTGTGTTGGGTGGTGTTGGGACACACCACAGTCCTGTCTAGATATCAACTATCACAGCACTAGTCAGGGGATTGTAACTCCGCTCTGCTCCATGTTTCAACTGTGGAACGGGCCGGTGTGTGTGTGTGTGTGTGAAGCCCCTCTTAATCTCAAGGAATCAGCCCTCATAAGATCAGTATTACTCAGGTTTGACTCTGGCTGACAGGTACCGTGTGTGTGTGTGTGTGTGTGTGTGTGTGTGTGTGTGTGTGTGTGTGTGTGTGTGTGTGTGTGTGTGTGTGTGTGTGTGTGTGTGTGTGTGTGTGTGTGTGTGTGTGTGTGTGTGTGTGTGTGTGTGTGCGTGTGTGCGTGTATGCGTGTGTGTGCGTGTGTGCGTGTGTGTGTGTGTGTGTGGAGTGCGTGCGTGCGTGCGTCAGCTACCGTTGGGATTACGCTGCAGTCAAAACACCGGAACGGCCAAACTGCACTGAACCCAAAGACTTCAAAGGGTGACACTCACATTGGCCAGTAATACCTCAAAGAAATTGTCCCAGACGTTATGCTAAGTTATCCCTTTAAAAAACAGATATGTTTCCTCAATCTGTTGACATCCTTTGAACTTAATGTTGTATTACCATTGTGCTCTGATTGCTACGGCGACCAGTAATATCTCAACCAACTGCTGTGGTTGGCTTCCTTGATATTACCAATGGCTCCTGTCCTGTGACTGTCTGTTTATGAAAAGGGATGTGGTTTTGTGGTCGTACGAGGTTGGCCCCCTTCTCTCCTTTCCTCTTTCTCTCTCTCCGTCTCCCCCTCTTCTTCTCTCCCTCCACCACTCCTTCTCTTCATCCCCTACCCCTCTCTCCTCCCCCTCTCTCCCTCCCCTACCCCCTCTCCACCTCCCCATCCCCTTTCTCCATCTCCCCCTCTCCTCCTCCCCCTCTCTCTCTCATTCTCTCCTCCCCACCATCCCCTTTCTCCCCCTCTCCTCCTCCCCCTCTCTATCCACTTCCCCCCACACCCCCCTCCTCCCCCCCTCACCATCCCCTTTCTTCATCTCCCCCTCTCTTCTCCCCCCACACACCCCCTCTCCTCCTCCTCCCCCTCACCATCCCCTTTCTCCATCTCCCCCTCTCCCTCCCCCCCCACTATCCCCTTTCCTCCCCACACCCCTTCCCCTCCTCCCCACACCCCTCCTCCTCCCCCCACCATCCCCTTTCTTCCTCCCCCCCCCTTCTCCCTCTCTTCCTCCCCACACCCCTTCTCCCTCCTCCTCTCTCCCCCCACATCCCCTTCTCCCTCTCTTCCTCCCCACACCCCTTCTCCCTCTCTTCCTCCCCACACCCCTTCTCCCTCTCTTCCTCCCCACACCCCTCTCTCTCTCTTTCCTCCTTCATATAATTTACTTAAAATAATGTTCACAACCACAAAAACAATAACTGTATCAACCCTCCATGAGGAATGCTTTTCCAACAGTCTTGAGGGCCACATTGCTCTTCCTCATAGACCTCTCTTGGTTACTATATCCACTGTACCATACTAATATAAATATATAGCCTGTATAAAGACCTTTTAGGCTTAGATATCCACTGTACCATACTCTTCCTCCCCACCTTCCCTTTTTCCCCAATATAAATATATAGCCTGTATAAAGACCTATAGGCTTAGATATCCACTGTAGCCATACTAATATAAATATATAGCCTGTATAAAGACCTACAGGCTTAGATATCCACTGTACGATACTAATATAAATATATAGCCTGTACAAAGACCTACAGGCTTAGATATCCACTGTACCATACTAATATAAATATATAGCCTGTATAAAGACCTACAGGCTTAGATATCCACTGTACCATACTAATATAAATATATAGCCTGTATAAAGACCTACAGGCTTAGATATCCACTGTACGATACTAATATAAATATATAGCCTGTATAAAGACCTACAGGCTTAGATATCCACTGTACGATACTAATATAAATATATAGCCTGTATAAAGGCCTACAGGCTTAGATATCCACTGTACCATACTAATATAAATATATAGCCTGTATAAAGACCTAATAGGCTTAGAATCCACTAAAACCAAATTTGACCTTTATAAAGACCTATAACTTAGATATCCACTGTACGATACTAATATAAATATATAGCCTGTATAAAGACCTACAGGCTTAGATATCCACTGTACCATACTAATATAAATATATAGCCTGTATAAAGACCTACAGGCTTAGATATCCACTGTACCATACTAATATAAATATATAGCCTGTATAAAGACCTACAGGCTTAGATATCCACTGTACCATACTAATATAAATATATAGCCTGTATAAAGACCTATAGGCTTAGATATCCACTGTACCATACTAATATAAATATATAGCCTGTATAAAGACCTACAGGCTTAGATATCCACTGTACCATACTAATATAAATATATAGCCTGTATAAAGACCTATAGGCTTAGATATCCACTGTACGATACTAATATAAATATATAGCCTGTATAAAGACCTACAGGCTTAGATATCCACTGTACGATACTAATATAAATATATAGCCTGTATAAAGACCTACAGGCTTAGATATCCACTGTACGATACTAATATAAATATATAGCCTGTATAAAGACCTACAGGCTTAGATATCCACTGTACCATACTAATATAAATATATAGCCTGTATAAAGACCTACAGGCTTAGATATCCACTGTACGATACTAATATAAATATATAGCCTGTATAAAGACCTACAGGCTTAGATATCCACTGTACGATACTAATATAAATATATAGCCTGTATAAAGACCTACAGGCTTAGATATCCACTGTACCATACTAATATAAATATATAGCCTGTATAAAGACCTACAGGCTTAGATATCCACTGTACCATACTAATATAAATATATAGCCTGTATAAAGACCTACAGGCTTAGATATCCACTGTACCATACTAATATAAATATATAGCCTGTATAAAGACCTACAGGCTTAGATATCCACTGTACCATACTAATATAAATATATAGCCTGTATAAAGACCTATAGGCTTAGATATCCACTGTACGATACTAATATAAATATATAGCCTGTATAAAGACCTACAGGCTTAGATATCCACTGTACGATACTAATATAAATATATAGCCTGTATAAAGACCTATAGGCTTAGATATCCACTGTACCATACTAATATAAATATATAGCCTGTATAAAGACCTATAGGCTTAGATATCCACTGTACGATACTAATATAAATATATAGCCTGTATAAAGACCTACAGGCTTAGATATCCACTGTACGATACTAATATAAATATATAGCCTGTATAAAGACCTACAGGCTTAGATATCCACTGTACCATACTAATATAAATATATAGCCTGTATAAAGACCTATAGGCTTAGATATCCACTGTACGATACTAATATAAATATATAGCCTGTATAAAGACCTACAGGCTTAGATATCCACTGTACGATACTAATATAAATATATAGCCTGTATAAAGACCTACAGGCTTAGATATCCACTAAATATATAGCCTGTATAAAGACCTACACCACTGTACCATACTAATATAAATATATAGCCTGTATAAAGACCTATAGGCTTAGATATCTACTGTACCATACTAATATAAATATATAGCCTGTATAAAGACCTATAGGCTTAGATATCCACTGTACCATACTAATATAAATATATAGCCTGTATAAAGACCTACAGGCTTAGATATCCACTGTACGATACTAATATAAATATATAGCCTGTATAAAGACCTACAGGCTTAGATATCCACTGTACGATACTAATATAAATATATAGCCTGTATAAAGACCTATAGGCTTAGATATCTACTGTACCATACTAATATAAATATATAGCCTGTATAAAGACCTATAGGCTTAGATATCCACTGTACGATACTAATATAAATATATAGCCTGTATAAAGGACGCCAGGGTAGCCTAGTGGTTAGAGTGTAGAGGCGCCAGGGTAGCCTAGTGGTTAGAGTGTTCGACTAGTAACCGAAAGTTTGCAAGTTCAAATCCCCGACCTGACAAGGTACAACTCTGTCGTTCTGTCCCTGAACAGGCAGTTAACCCACTGTTCCTAGGCTGTCATTGACAATAAGAATCTGTTCTTAACAGACTTGACTTGTTAAATAAAGGAAGTGAAGCTTAGGCCCCAAAGAGAGAGATATATTGGTGCCATGTTACAATCCCAACATGCATTTCTTTATAATAGATGGCTTCTGCGTCTGCTATACAGATAGATTTACAGGAAGAGGTTAATCCGACATGTATTTCTTTATAATAGATAGTCTGCTATACAGATAGATTTACAGGAAGAGGTTAATCCGACATGTATTTCTTTATAATAGATAGTCTGCTATACAGATAGATTTACAGGAAGAGGTTAATCCGACATGTATTTCTTTATAATAGATAGTCTGCTATACAGATAGATTTACAGGAAGAGGTTAATCCGACATGTATTTCTTTATAATAGATAGTCTGCTATACAGATAGACTTACAGGAAGAGGTTAATCCGACATGTATTTCTTTATAATAGATAGTCTGCTATACAGATAGATTTACAGGAGGTTAATCTGACATGTATTTCTTTATAATAGATAGTCTGCTATACAGATAGATTTACAGGAAGAGGTTAATCCGACATGTATTTCTTTATAATTGATGGCGACTGCGTCTGCTATACAGATATTACCTTAGAGAATATTACCTTATTATTTGACCATGCTGGTCATTTATGAACATTTGAACATCTTGGCCATGTTCTGTTATAATCTCCACCCTGCACAGCCAGAAGAGGACTGGCCACCCCCCTCATAGCCTGGTTCCTCTCTAAATTTCTTCCTAGGTTTTGGACTTTCTAAGGGGGTTTTCCTAGCCACCGTGCTTCTACACCTGCATTGCTTGCTGTTTGGGGCTTTAGGCTGGGTTTCTGTACAGCACTTTGAGATATCAGCTGATGTACGAAGGGCTATATAAATACATTTGATTTGATAACGAGGATAATTTGTTAATTTTCAAGCAGAATATGTTGTATAAAGATAAGCGTTATATTTTGTTAGATTATAGGAGTAGCTCTGGTTGGCCTGGAGCATTCCTCATCACCTCAAGTTCAACTGTCAGAGTCAGCAGCTAAAGCTTAATAATAGTCACAACAAACCTTCACAGAAATTGATTTGGGTAATATCACAAGTAAGTCAAGCCATTTCTTATAGGGAAAATACAGTGGCTTGTGAAAGTATTCACCCCCCTTGGCATTTTGCATCTTTTGATTGACACAACATGCCTATCACTTTGAAGATGCAAAATATTTTTTATTATGAATTAAACAAGAAATAAGACAAAAAAACAGAAACCTTGAGCGTGCATAACTCTTCACCCCCCCAAAGTCAATACTTTGTAGACACACCTTTTGCAACAATTACAGCTGTAAGTCTCTTGGGGTATGTCTCTATAAGCTTGGCACATGGGATTTTTGCCCATTCTTCAAGGCAAAACTGCTCCAGCTCCTTCAAGTTGGATGGGTATCGCTGGTGTACAGCAATCTTTAAGTCATACCACAGATTCTCGATTGGATTGAGGTTTGGGCTTTGACTAGGCCATTCCAATACATTTAAATGTTGCCCCTTAAACCACTCGAGTGTTGCTTTAGCAGTATGCTTAGAGTCATTGTCCTGCTGGAAGGTGAACCTCTGTCCCGGTCTCAAACCTCTGGAAGACAAACAGGTTTCCCTCAAGAATTTCCCTGTATTTAGCGCCATCCATCATTCCTTCAATTCTGACCAGTTTCCCAGTCCCTGTCGATAAAAAACATAGCCACAGCATGATGCTGCCACATCCACGCTTTACTGTGGGGATGATATTCTTGGGGTGATGAGAGGTGTTGGGTATGCGCCAGACATAGTGTTTTCCTTGATGGCAACAAAGCTCAATTTTAGTATCATCTAATCAGAGAACATTCTTCCATATGTTTGGAGGGTCTCCCATATGCCTTTTGGCAAATATCAAATGTGTTTTCTTATTTTTTTCTTTAAGCAATGGCTTTTATTCTGGCCACTCTTCCGTAAAGCCCAGCTCTGTGGAGTGTACGGCTTAAAGTGGTCCTGTGGACAGATACTCCAATCTCCGCTGTGGAGCTTTGCAGCTCCTTCAGGGTCATCCTTGGTCTCTTTGTTGCCTCTCTGATTAATGCCCTCCTTGCCTGGTCTGTGAGTTTTGGTGGGCGGCCCGCTCCTGGCAGGCTTGTTGTGGTTCCATATCCTTTCCATGTTTTAATAATGGTTTTAATGGTGCTCCTTGGGATGTTAAACATTTTGGATATAATTTTCTGTCTGAGAGTGTGAGTGTGAATCTGCTATTGAAGGCTCTGTCTGGGTCCTCTGCAGGACTACTAACAGAGATGTATGGCTCCAACAAGAGGAAGTTGTCAATGTCAGGACTGCAAATTACACTTTTATTTACTCACACCAACATCACCCCTTTCTCACACCCCTCCTCCACCACACACCCCTCCTCTACCAGACACCCCTCCTCCACCACACAACTCCTTCATTTACTAGAATCTGCTGCAGTTCTATTTAGGCAGCAGCAGCTCCATGGCAACCGTAGGCCCTGTCAAAAAGGACAACAACTTTCTCATGATGTCACCATGGCTTTGTGATTGGTTGGTGTATTGTTGGTCTGTGTATTATAGTGAGGTTTGGCTGGTGTATTGTTGGTCTGTGTATTATAGTGAGGTTTGGTTGGTGTATTGTTGGTCTGTGTATTATAGTGAGGTTTGGTTGGTGTATTGTTGGTCTGTGTATTATAGTGAGGTTTGGCTGGTGTATTGTTGGTCTGTGTATTATAGTGAGGTTTGGCTGGTGTATTTTTGGTCTGTGTATTATAGTGAGGTTTGGCTGGTGTATTGTTGGTCTGTGTATTATAGTGAGGTTTGGTTGGTGTATTTTTGGTCTGTGTATTATAGTGAGGTTTGGCTGGTGTATTGTTGGTCTGTGTATTATAGTGAGGTTTGGTTGGTGTATTGTTGGTCTGTGTATTATAGTGAGGTTTGGCTGGTGTATTTTTGGTCTGTGTATTATAGTGAGGTTTGGCTGGTGTATTGTTGGTCTGTGTATTATAGTGAGGTTTGGTTGGTGTATTGTTGGTCTGTGTATTATAGTGAGGTTTGGCTGGTGTATTGTTGGTCTGTGTATTATAGTGAGGTTTGGCTGGTGTATTGTTGGTCTGTGTATTATAGTGAGGTTTGGCTGGTGTATTGTTGGTCTGTGTATTATAGTGAGGTTTGGCTGGTGTATTGTTGGTCTGTGTATTATAGTGAGGTTTGGCTGGTGTATTGTTGGTCTGTGTATTATAGTGAGGTTTGGCTGGTGTATTGTTGGTCTGTGTATTATAGTGAGGTTTGGCTGGTGTATTGTTGGTCTGTGTATTATAGTGAGGTTTGGCTGGTGTATTGTTGGTCTGTGTATTATAGTGAGGTTTGGCTGGTGTATTGTTGGTCTGTGTATTATAGTGAGGTTTGGCTGGTGTATTGTTGGTCTGTGTATAAAAGTGAGGTTTGGTTGGTGTATTGTTGGTCTGTGTATTATAGTGAGGTTTGGCTGGTGTATTGTTGGTCTGTGTATTATAGTGAGGTTTGGCTGGTGTATTGTTGGTCTGTGTATTATAGTGAGGTTTGGCTGGTGTATTATTGGTCTGTGTATTATAGTGAGGTTTGGTTGGTGTATTGTTGGTCTGTGTATTATAGTAAGGTTTGGCTGGTGTATTGTTGGTCTGTGTATTATAGTAAGGTTTGGCTGGTGTATTGTTGGTCTGTGTATTATAGTGAGGTTTGGCTGGTGTATTTTTGGTCTGTGTATTATAGTGAGGTTTTGGCTGGTGTATTGTTGGTCTGTGTATTATAGTGAGGTTTGGTTGGTGTATTGTTGGTCTGTGTATTATAGTGAGGTTTGGCTGGTGTATTGTTGGTCTGTGTATTATAGTGAGGTTTGGCTGGTGTATTGTTGGTCTGTGTATTATAGTGAGGTTTGGTTGGTGTATTGTTGGTCTGTGTATTATAGTGAGGTTTGGCTGGTGTATTGTTGGTCTGTGTATTATAGTGAGGTTTGGCTGGTGTATTGTTGGTCTGTGTATTATAGTGAGGTTTGGCTGGTGTATTGTTGGTCTGTGTATTATAGTGAGTTTTGGCTGGTGTATTGTTGGTCTGTGTATTATAGTGAGGTTTGGCTGGTGTATTGTTGGTCTGTGTATTATAGTGAGGTTTGGCTGGTGTATTGTTGGTCTGTGTATTATAGTGAGGTTTGGCTGGTGTATTGTTGGTCTGTGTATTATAGTGAGGTTTGGCTGGTGTATTGTTGGTCTGTGTATTATAGTGAGGTTTGGCTGGTGTATTGTTGGTCTGTGTATTATAGTGAGGTTTGGTTGGTGTATTGTTGGTCTGTGTATTATAGTGAGGTTTGGCTGGTGTATTGTTGGTCTGTGTATTATAGTGAGGTTTGGCTGGTGTATTGTTGGTCTGTGTATTATAGTGAGGTTTGGCTGGTGTATTATTGGTCTGTGTATTATAGTGAGGTTTGGTTGGTGTATTGTTGGTCTGTGTATTATAGTGAGGTTTGGCTGGTGTATTGTTGGTCTGTGTATTATAGTGAGGTTTGGCTGGTGTATTGTTGGTCTGTGTATTATAGTGAGGTTTGGCTGGTGTATTGTTGGTCTGTGTATTATAGTGAGGTTTGGCTGGTGTATTGTTGGTCTGTGTATTATAGTGAGGTTTGGCTGGTGTATTGTTGGTCTGTGTATTATAGTGAGGTTTGGCTGGTGTATTGTTGGTCTGTGTATTATAGTGAGGTTTGGCTGGTGTATTATTGGTCTGTGTATTATAGTGAGGTTTGGTTGGTGTATTGTTGGTCTGTGTATTATAGTAAGGTTTGGCTGGTGTATTGTTGGTCTGTGTATTATAGTAAGGTTTGGCTGGTGTATTGTTGGTCTGTGTATTATAGTGAGGTTTGGCTGGTGTATTTTTGGTCTGTGTATTATAGTGAGGTTTGGCTGGTGTATTGTTGGTCTGTGTATTATAGTGAGGTTTGGTTGGTGTATTGTTGGTCTGTGTATTATAGTGAGGTTTGGCTGGTGTATTTTTGGTCTGTGTATTATAGTGAGGTTTGGCTGGTGTATTGTTGGTCTGTGTATTATAGTGAGGTTTGGTTGGTGTATTGTTGGTCTGTGTATTATAGTGAGGTTTGGCTGGTGTATTGTTGGTCTGTGTATTATAGTGAGGTTTGGCTGGTGTATTGTTGGTCTGTGTATTATAGTGAGGTTTGGCTGGTGTATTGTTGGTCTGTGTATTATAGTGAGTTTTGGCTGGTGTATTGTTGGTCTGTGTATTCAAATCAAATCAAATCAAATCAAATTTATTTATATAGCCCTTCGTACATCAGCTGATATCTCAAAGTGCTGTACAGAAACCCAGCCTAAAACCCCAAACAGCAAACAATGCAGGTGTAAAAGCACGGTGGCTAGGAAAAACTCCCTAGAAAGGCCAAAACCTAGGAAGAAACCTAGAGAGGAACCGGGCTATGTGGGGTGGCCAGTCCTCTTCTGGCTGTGCCGGGTAGAGATTATAACAGAACATGACCAAGATGTTCAAATGTTCATAAATGACCAGCATGGTCGAATAATAATAAGGCAGAACAGTTGAAACTGGAGCAGCAGCACAGTCAGGTGGACTGGGGACAGCAAGGAGCCTTCATGTCAGGTAGTCCTGGGGCACGGTCCTAGGGCTCAGGTCAGTTGAAACTGGAGCAGGAGCATGGCCAGGTGGACTGGGGACAGCAAGGAGTCCTCATGTCAGGTAGTCCTGGGACATGGTCCTAGGGCTCAGGTCCTCCGAGAGAGAGAAAGAAAGAGAGAAGGAGAGAATTAGAGAACGCACACTTAGATTCACACAGGACACCGAATAGGACAGGAGAAGTACTCCAGATATAACAAACTGACCCTAGCCCCCCGACACATAAACTACTGCAGCATAAATACTGGAGGCTGAGACAGGAGGGGTCAGGAGACACTGTGGCCCCATCCGAGGACACCCCCGGACAGGGCCAAACAGGAAGGATATAACCCCACCCACTTTGCCAAAGCACATCCCCCACACCACTAGAGGTTTGTGAGGTTTGGCTGGTGTATTGTTGGTCTGTGTATTATAGTGAGGTTTGGCTGGTGTATTGTTGGTCTGTGTATTATAGTGAGGTTTGGCTGGTGTATTGTTGGTCTGTGTATTATAGTGAGGTTTGGCTGGTGTATTATTGGTCTGTGTATTATAGTGAGGTTTGGCTGGTGTATTGTTGGTCTGTGTATTATAGTGAGGTTTGGCTGGTGTATTGTTGGTCTGTGTATAAAATTATTGTGAGTGTTTGGCTGGTGTATTGTTGGTCTGTGTATTATAGTGAGGTTTGGCTGGTGTATTGTTGGTCTGTGTATTATAGTGAGGTTTGGCTGGTGTATTGTTGGTCTGTGTATTATAGTGAGGTTTGGCTGGTGTATTGTTGGTCTTCAGATAGGAACAGTTCAGTAAAGGGTTAATGGAAGTAAACAAAGTTTACCCTCCTTTTGAGGACAAAATTCATTAAAAAGAAGCGCTACTTTTTTTCCACGGCGACAGGCAATCAGAGTTGACCCACCGATTAAAAAAATAAAAAATGAAATACACACGTTGAATATTCAAACTACCGGTCTAAAAGTCAGATACAGAACTCAATCAGTGAAAGGTTGCTGGATCGAATCCCCGAGCTGACAAGGTACAAATCTGTCGTTCTGCCCCTGAACAAGGCAGTTAAACCCACTGTTCCCAAGTAGGCTGTCATTGTAAATAAGAATTTGTTCTTAACTGACTTGCCTCGTTAAATAAAGATAAAATAAAATAATAAACGTTAAAAAATGAAAAAGAAAACAACAACAGAAGTCTCTCTTTAAGACGTTTACAGTCTAGAAAAGCGTCAGATGTCCTTCAGTGGCCTGGTTATGAACAGTGTAAACCATGCGATGTCCTTCAGTGGCCTGGTTATGAACAGTGTAAACCATGCGATGTCCTTCAGTGGCCTTGTTATGAACAGTGTAAACCATGCGATGTCCTTCAGTGGCCTGGTTATGAACAGTGTAAACCATGCGATGTCCTTCAGTGGCCTGGTTATGAACAGTGTAAACCATGCGATGTCCTTCAGTGGCCTGGTTATGAACAGTGTAAACCATGCGATGTCCTTCAGTGGCCTGGTTATGAACAGTGTAAACCATGCGATGTCCTTCAGTGGCCTGGTTATGAACAGTGTAAACCATGCGATGTCCTTCAGTGGCCTGGTTATGAACAGTGTAAACCATGCGATGTCCTTCAGTGGCCTGGTTATGAACAGTGTAAACCATTTGATGTCCTTCAGTGGCCTGGTTATGAACAGTGTAAACCATGCGATGTCCTTCAGTGGCCTGGTTATGAACAGTGTAAACCATGCGATGTCCTTCAGTGGCCTGGTTATGAACAGTGTAAACCATGCGATGTCCTTCAGTGGCCTGGTTATGAACAGTGTAAACCATGCGATGTCCTTCAGTGGCTTGGTTATGAACAGTGTAAACCATGCGATGTCCTTCAGTGGCCTGGTTATGAACAGTGTAAACCATGCGATGTCCTTCAGTGGCCTGGTTATGAACAGTGTAAACCATTTGATGTCCTTCAGTGGCCTGGTTATGAACAGTGTAAACCATGCGATGTCCTTCAGTGGCCTGGTTATGAACAGTGTAAACCATGCGATGTCCTTCAGTGGCCTGGTTATGAACAGTGTAAACCATTTGATGTCCTTCAGTGGCCTGGTTATGAACAGTGTAAACCATGCGATGTCATTCAGTGGCCTGGTTATGAACAGTGTAAACCATGCGCTGTCCTTCAGTGGCCTGGTTATGAACAGTGTAAACCATGCGATGTCCTTCAGTGGCCTGGTTATGAACAGTGTAAACCATGTGATGTCCTTCAGTGGCCTGGTTATGAACAGTGTAAACCATGCGATGTCCTTCAGTGGCCTGGTTATGAACAGTGTAAACCATGCGATGTCCTTCAGTGGCCTGGTTATGAACAGTGTAAACCATGCGATGTCCTTCAGTGGCCTGGTTATGAACAGTGTAAACCATGCGATGTCATTCAGTGGCCTGGTTATGAACAGTGTAAACCATGCGATGTCCTTCAGTGGCCTGGTTATGAACAGTGTAAACCATGCGATGTCATTCAGTGGCCTGGTTATGAACAGTGTAAACCATGCGATGTCCTTCAGTGGCCTGGTTATGAACAGTGCAAACCATGCGATGTCCTTCAGTGGCTTGGTTATGAACAGTGTAAACCATGCGATGTCCTTCAGTGGCCTGGTTATGAACAGTGTAAACCATGCGATGTCCTTCAGTGGCCTGGTTATGAACAGTGTAAACCATGCGATGTCCTTCAGTGGCCTGGTTATGAACAGTGTAAACCATGCGATGTCATTCAGTGGCCTGGTTATGAACAGTGTAAACCATGCGATGTCATTCAGTGGCCTGGTTATGAACAGTGTAAACCATGCGATGTCCTTCAGTGGCCTGGTTATGAACAGTGTAAACCATGCGATGTCCTTCAGTGGCCTGGTTATGAACAGTGTAAACCATGCGATGTCATTCAGTGGCCTGGTTATGAACAGTGTAAACCATGCGATGTCATTCAGTGGCCTGGTTATGAACAGTGTAAACCATGCGATGTCCTTCAGTGGCCTGGTTATGAACAGTGTAAACCATGCGATGTCCTTCAGTGGCCTGGTTATGAACAGTGTAATGCACTCTGAGTTTTGGACTGTGTGAGGGTCGAGCTTTGGTTTCAAATTCATCCCACTCCTTCCAGCTGGCCAGCTCAGCCTCCCCTGGCTGTTTTTCATCCCTCCTCTCACATCTCGCCCTCTTCCTCTTATCTCTGAGTTTTTGGCATCTTTCTCTCATACTCATCATCACGGTCACATTGACTGAGACAAGACATGGTGGAAAAACGGAACTGAAAGCTGTATATTATCATAACGGGGTTTGAATGCTTTGTGTTTGTGTTCAATACATCCTATCATTACTCACAACCCTGTTGTCTGACTGTAACTTAAGACCCCGTAACCAAGGGAGAGCACCCCCCTCCAGACTCCTTCACTCAGTGTCAGGGTGAGACCCTGGATCGGGATCGGCTGTTTGCACAGTCCAATGAGCTTTGTGTCACCTTGGGACGTCATCATAGCAACCAGACTGACCCTAGGAAGACAAGATGGGGGGAATGGAGGGGGGTCAGGGGCCTGGGAAGAGTGTAAACCATGGCAGGGGTGGGAAGAGTGTAAACCAGGGGTAGGAAGAGGAGGGGGCAGGGGTAGGAAGAGGAAACCATGGGTCAGGGGGTAGGAAGAGGAGGAACAAGATGGGGTGAAACGGAGGGGGCAGGGGTGGTTTTTGAAGAGGAGGGTGGGCAGGGGTTACGAAGAGGAGGGGGTGCAGGGGGTAGGAAGAGGAAACTGCATAGGGGTAGTGGGGTTAGGAAGTGTGAGGGGGTCCTTCAGGGGTTAGGAAGAGGAGGGGGACTGGGGGTAGGAAGGAGGGCATGGGTAGGAAGAGGAGTGGGGGCAGGGGTAGGAAGAGGAGAGGAGGGGGCAGGGATAGGAAGAGGAGGGGGCAGGGGTTTGAAGAGGAGGGGGGCAGGGGTAGGAAGAGGAGAGGAGGGGCAGGGGTAGGAAGAGGAGGGGAGACAGGGGTAGGAAGAGGAGGAAAGGGGCAGGGGTAGGAAGAGGAGAGGAGGGGGCAGGGGTAGGAAGAGGAGAGGAGGGGGCAGGGGTAGGAAGAGGAGGGGGCAGGGGTAGGAAGAGGAGGAGAGGGGCAGGGGTAGGAAGAGGGAGAGGAGGGGGCAGGGGTAGGAAGAGGAGGGGGGCAGGGGGGAGGAAGGAGAGGAGAGGAGGGGGCAGGGGGGAAGAGGAGGGGGGGCACGGGTAGGAAGAGGAGAGGAGGGGGCAGGGGTAGGAAGAGGAGGGGAAGGGGTAGGAAGAGGAGAGGAGGGGCAGGGGTAGGAAGAGGAGGGGGTCGGGGTAGGAAGAGGAGTGGGGGCAGGGGTAGGAAGAGGAGTGGGGGCAGGGGTAGGAAGAGGAGGGGAGGGGGCAGGGGTAGGAAGAGGAGGGGAGGGGGCAGGGATAGGAAGAGGAGGGGGACAGGGATAGGAAGAGGAGGGAAGAGGGCAGGGATAGGAAGAGGATGGGGGGCAGGGATAGGAAGAGGAGAAGGAGGGGGCAGGGATAGGAAGAGGGAAGAAAGGGAGGGGGGGCAGGGATAGGAAGAGGAGGGGAGGGGGCAGGGATAGGAAGAGGAGGGGGGATAGGAAGAGGAGGGGGCAGGGGTAGGGAAGAGGAGAGGAAGGGGGCAGGGATAGGAAGAGGAGAGGAGGGGGCAGGGGCAGGAAGAGGAGGGGGGCAGGGGTAGGAAGAGAGAGGAGGGGGCAGGGATAGGAAGAGGAGAGGAGGGGGCAGGGGTAGGAAGAGGAGGGGGGCAGGGTAGGAAGAGGAGGGGGCAGGGATAGGAAGAGGAGGGGGGCAGGGGGGTAGGAAGAGGAGGAGGGGGCAGGGGGGTAGGAAGAGGAGGGGAGGGGCAGGGGTAGGAAGGAGGGGGCAGGGGTAGGAAGAGGAGGGGGCAGGGATAGGAAGAGGAGGGGGTAAGGGTAGGAAGAGGAGGGGGCAGGGGTAGGAAGAGGAGTGGGGGCAGGGGTAGGAAGGAGGGGGGTAAGGGTAGGAAGAGGAGGGGGGGTAAGGGTAGGAAGAGGAGTGGGGGCAGGGGTAGGAAGAGGAGGGGGCAGGGGTAGGAAGAGGAGGGGAGCAGGGGTAGGAAGAGGAGGGGGGTGGGCAGGGGTACGAAGAGGAGGGGGTGGGCAGGGGTACGAAGAGGAGGGGTGCAGGGGTAGGAAGAGGAGGGGGGCAGGGGTAGGAAGAGGAGGGGGGCAGGGGTAGGAAGAGGAGGGGGGGCAGGGGTACGAAGAGGAGGGTGCAGGGGTAGGAAGAGGAGGGGGCAGGGGGTAGGGGTAGGAAGTCGAGGGGGCAGGGGGTAGGAAGAGGAGGGGGCAGGGGTAGGAAGGAGGGCATGGGTAGGAAGAGGAGTGGGGGCAGGGGTAGGAAGAGGAGAGGAGGGGCAGGGATAGGAAGAGGAGGGGGCAGGGGTAGGAAGAGGAGGGGGCAGGGGTAGGAAGAGGGAGGAGAGGAGGGGGCAGGGGTAGGAAGAGGAGAGGGGGTAGGAAGAGGAGGGGAGGGGGCAGGGGTAGGAAGAGGAGAGGAGGGGGCAGGGGTAGGAAGAGGAGAGGGAGGGGGCAGGGGTAGGAAGAGGAGGGGGCAGGGGTAGGAAGAGGGAGGAGAGGGGGGCAGGGGTAGGAAGAGGGAGAGGAGGGGGCAGGGGTAGGAAGAGGAGGGGGCAGGGGTAGGAAGAGGAGGGGAGGGGGCAGGGATAGGAAGAGGAGGAGGGGGCAGGGGTAGGAAGAGGAGGGGGCAGGGGTAGGAAGAGGAGAGGAGGGCAGGGGGGGCAGGGGTAGGAAGAGGAGGGGCAGGGGTAGGAAGAGGAGTGGGGGCAGGGGTAGGAAGAGGAGGGGGGGCAGGGGTAGGAAGAGGAGGGGAGGGGCAGGGGTAGGAAGAGGAGGGGAGGGGGCAGGGATAGGAAGAGGAGGGGGACAGGGATAGGAAGAGGAGGGGAGGGGCAGGGATAGGAAGAGGAAGGGGGGCAGGGATAGGAAGAGGAGGAGGGGCAGGGATAGGAAGAGAGGAGGGGGGGCAGGGATAGGAAGAGGAGGGGGCAGGGGTAGGAAGAGGAGGAGAGGAGGGGGCAGGGATAGGAAGAGGAGAGGAGGGGGGGGCAGGGGTAGGAAGAGGAGGGGGGCAGGGGTAGGAAGAGGAGAGGAGGGGGGCAGGGATAGGAAGAGGAGAGGAGGGGGGCAGGGGTAGGAAGGAGGGGGCAGGGGTAGGAAGAGGAGGGGGCAGGGATAGGAAGAGGGGGGGGCAGGGGTAGGAAGAGGAGGAGGGGCAGGGGTAGGAAGAGGAGGGGAGGGCAGGGGTAGGAAGAGGAGGGGGGCAGGGGTAGGAAGAGGAGGGGGCAGGGATAGGAAGAGGAGGGGGCAGGGGGTAGGAAAGAGGAGGGGGCAGGGGTAGGAAGGGAGGGGGCAGGGATAGGAAGAGGAGGGGGGCAGGGGTAGGAAGAGGAGGGGGCAGGGGTAGGAAGAGGAGGGGGCAGGGTAGGAAGAGGAGGGGGGCAGGGGTAGGAAAGAGGAGGGGGGCAGGGGTAGGAAGAGGAGGGGGCAGGGATAGGAAGAGGAGGGGGCAGGGGGTAGGAAGAGGAGGGGGCAGGGGTAGGAAGAGGAGGGGGCAGGGATAGGAAGAGGAGGGGGCAGGGGTAGGAAGAGGAGGGGGGCAGGGGTAGGAAGAGGAGGGGGGCAGGGGTAGGAAGAGGAGGGGGGCAGGGGTAGGAAGAGGAGGGGGGCAGGGGTAGGAAGAGAGGGCAGGGATAGGAAGAGGAGGGGGCAGGGGTAGGAAGAGGGAGGGGGCAGGGGTAGGAAGAGGAGGGGGCAGGGGTACGAAGAGGAGGGGGCAGGGGTAGGAAGAGGAGGGGGGGTAAGGGTAGGAAGAGGAGGGGGCAGGGGTAGGAAGAGGAGTGGGGGCAGGGGTAGGAAGAGGAGGGGGAGGGGCAGGGATAGGAAGAGGAGGGGGCAGGGGTAGGAAGGAGGGGTGCAGGGGTAGGAAGAGGAGGGCGGGGGGTAGGGGTAGGAAGTCGAGGGGGCAGGGGTAGGAAGAGGAGGAGGGGGCAGGGGTAGGAAGAGGAGTGGGGGTAGGAAGAGGAGGGGAGGGGCAGGGGTAAAAGTGAAAGTCACCCCTAGTAAAACACTACTTAAGTAAAAGTCTAAAAGTATTTGGTTTTACATATATAGTATCAAAAGTAAAAAAGTATAAATAATTTCATATTCCTTATATTAAGCAAACCAGACGACAAAATTTTCATTTTATTATTGATAGCCAGGGGCTCACTCCAACACAACATCATTTACATACTAAGCATTTGTGTTTAGTGAGTCCGCTAGATCAGAGGCAGTAGGGATGACCAGGGATGTTCTCTGTTTAGAGAGTCCGCTAGATCAGAGGCAGTAGGGATGACCAGGGATGTTCTCTGTTTAGAGAGTCCGTTAGATCAGAGGCAGTAGGGATGACCAGGGATGTTCTCTGTTTAGAGAGTCCGTTAGATCAGAGGCAGTAGGGATGACCAGGGATGTTCTCTGTTTAGAGAGTCCGTTAGATCAGAGGCAGTAGGGATGACCAGGGATGTTCTCTGTTTAGAGAGTCCGTTAGATCAGAGGCAGTAGGGATGACCAGGGATGTTCTCTGTTTAGAGAGTCCGTTAGATCAGAGGCAGTAGGGATGACCAGGGATGTTCTCTGTTTAGTGAGTCCGTTAGATCAGAGGCAGTAGGGATGACCAGGGATGTTCTCTGTTTAGAGAGTCCGCTAGATCAGAGGCAGTAGGGATGACCAGGGATGTTCTCTGTTTAGAGAGTCCGCTAGATCAGAGGCAGTAGGGATGACCAGGGATGTTCTCTGTTTAGAGAGTCCGCTAGATCAGAGGCAGTAGGGATGACCAGGGATGTTCTCTGTTTAGAGAGTCCGCTAGATCAGAGGCAGTAGGGATGACCAGGGATGTTCTCTGTTTAGAGAGTCCGCTAGATCAGAGGCAGTAGGGATGACCAGGGATGTTCTCTGTTTAGAGAGTCCGCTAGATCAGAGGCAGTAGGGATGACCAGGGATGTTCTCTGTTTAGAGAGTCCGCTAGATCAGAGGCAGTAGGGATGACCAGGGATGTTCTCTGTTTAGAGAGTCCGTTAGATCAGAGGCAGTAGGGATGACCAGGGATGTTCTCTGTTTAGTGAGTCCGCTAGATAAGAGGCAGTAGGGATGACCAGGGATGTTCTCTGTTTAGAGTCCGTTAGATCAGAGGCAGTAGGGATGACCAGGGATGTTCTCTGTTTAGAGAGTCCGCTAGATAAGAGACAGTAGGGATGACCAGGGATGTTCTGTTGATAAATACATAAATTGGATAATTTTCCTGTCTTGCTAAGCATTCAAAATGTAACGAGTACTTTTGGGTGTCAGGGAAAATGTATGTACATTATTTTCTCTAGGAATGTAGTGGAGTGAAAGTTGTCAAAAATATAAATTGTAAAGTACAGATTCCCCCATAAAACGACTTAAGTATTAATTCAAAGTATTTTTACTTAAGTACTTCACACCACTGTGGGTGGTGTTGTGTCCATTACATTTACATTTATGTCATTTAGCAGACGCTCTTATCCAGAGCGACTTACAAATTGGTGCATACACCTTATGACATCCAGTGGAACAGCCACTTTACAATAGTGCATCTAAATATTTTAAGGGGGGTGAGAAGGATTACTTTATCCTATCCTAGGTATTCCTTAAAGAGGTGGGGTTTCAGGTGTCTCCGTGTGTAACCATTGGGGTGTGGAGCATTAGTGTGTTGTGGAGCATTAGTGTGTGTGTGGTGTGGAGCATTAGTGTGTGTGTGTGTGGTGTGGTGTGGAGCATTAGTGTGTGTGGTGTGGAGCATTAGTGTGTGTGTGGTGTGGTGTGGAGCATTAGTGTGTGTGTGTGTGGAGCATTAGTGTGTTGTGGAGCATTAGTGTGTGTGGTGTGGAGCATTAGTGTGTGTGTGGTGTGGAGCATTAGTGTGTGTGTGTGTGGAGCATTAGTGTGTGTGTGGTGTGGAGCATTAGTGTGTGTGTGTTGTGGAGCATTAGTGTGTGTGTGTTGTGGAGCATTAGTGTGTGTGTGGGTGTGGTGTGGAGCATTAGTGTGTGTGTGTGTGGAGCATTAGTGTGTGTGTGTGGTGTGGAGCATTAGTGTGTGTGTGTTGTGGAGCATTAGTGTGTGTGTGTGTGGAGCATTAGTGTGTGTGTGGTGTGGTGTGGAGCATTAGTGTGTGTGGTGTGGAGCATTAGTGTGTGTGTGTGTGTGTGTGTGTGTGTGTGTGTGTGTGTGTGTGTGTGTGTGTGTGTGTGTGTGTGTGTGTGTGTGTGTGTGTGTGTGTGTGTGTGTGTGTGTGTGGAGCATTAGTGTGTGTGTGTGGTGTGGAGCATTAGTGTGTGTGTGTTGTGGAGCATTAGTGTGTGTGTGTGGTGTGGTGTGGAGCATTAGTGTGTGTGTGTGTGTGTGTGTGTGTGTGTGTGTGTGTGTGTGTGTGTGTGTGTGTGTGTGTGTGTGTGTGTGTGTGTGTGTGTGTGTGGAGCATTAGTGTGTGTGTGGTGTGGAGCATTAGTGTGTGTGTGTGTGTGGAGCATTAGTGTGTGTGTGGTGTGGAGCATTAGTGTGTGTGTGTGGTGTCCATGTGTAACCATTAGGTGTTTTGGCAGTAGTGTGTGTGTGTGTGTGTTGTGACAACAGTTCGTCAGAGGACAAGTGCTAGTGACAGCTGAACAGTCAGCTGGGGAGAGAATGGCTGAGCCCAGGGAAAGTAGAGCTGCACAGGGAAAACACACACACACACACACACACACACACACACACACACACACACACACACACACACACACACACACACACACACACACACACACACACACACACACACACACACACACACACACACACACACACACACACACACACACACACACGGTGGAGGGTGGAACACTCCCAGCCCAGCTGTACCCACGGCTGACCATTATCCTCACCACTGGGTATATTCTATACTGAAGGCTTGGGATGTTGACGTTCTACCAAGCATAGACCCCCCCCCCCTAGACACTACTCAGAGGGGCCAGAGGAAGGTCACAGGTCATCCCGTCTAACCCCTGACCTCTACCGGCCAAGCAGAGAGGACGTAATTAACCAGGGCAAACAGGCATGGAACCCAAACTGACAACGAAAGACAAAATGACTACTTCTTTAGTGGCTGTCTGAGGGTAAACAACTCACTGGTTACTGAGGCCTGCTGGACACCTCACTGGTTACTGATGAGACATCATGAAGAGGAATGGAGGCCGGCTGGACAACTCACTGGTTACTGATGAGACATCATGAAGAGGAATGGAGGCCGGCTGGACACCTCACTGGTTACTGATGAGACATCATGAAGAGGAATGGAGGCCGGCTGGACACCTCACTGGTTACTGATGAGACATCATGAAGAGGAATGGAGGCCGGCTGGACACCTCACTGGTTAATGATGAGACATCATGAAGAGGAATGGAGGCCGGCTGGACACCTCACTGGTTACTGATGAGACATCATGAAGAGGAATGGAGGCCGGCTGGACACCTCACTGGTTACTGATGACACATCATGAAGAGGAATGGAGGCCGGCTGGACACCTCACTGGTTACTGATGAGACGTCATGAAGAGGAATGGAGGCCAGCTGGACAACTCACTGGTTAATGATGACACGTCACAGAGAGGAATGGAGGCCGGCTGGACAACTCACTGGTTAATGATGACACGTCACAGAGAGGAATGGAGGCCGGCTGGACAACTCACTGGTTAATGATGACACGTCACAGAGAGGAATGGAGGCCGGCTGGACAACTCACTGGTTAATGATGACACATCACAGAGAGGAATGGAGGCCGGCTGGACAACTCACTGGTTAATGATGACACGTCACAGAGAGGAATGGAGGCCGGCTGGACAACTCACTGGTTAATGATGACACATCACAGAGAGGAATGGAGGCCGGCTGGACAACTCACTGGTTAATGGTTAATGATGACATGTCACAGAGAGGAATGGAGGCCGGCTGGACAACTCACTGGTTAATGGTTAATGATGACATGTCACAGAGAGGAATGGAGGCCGGCTGGACACCTCACTGGTTAATGATGACACATCATGAAGAGGAATGGAGGCCGGCTGGACAACTCACTGGTTAATGATGACACATCACAGAGAGGAATGGAGGCCGGCTGGACAACTCACTGGTTAATGATGACACATCACAGAGAGGAATGGAGGCCGGCTGGACAACTCACTGGTTAATGATGACATGTCACAGAGAGGAATGGAGGCCGGCTGGACAACTCACTGGTTAATGGTTAATGATGACATGTCACAGAGAGGAATGGAGGCCGGCTGGACAACTCACTGGTTAATGGTTAATGATGACATGTCACAGAGAGGAATGGAGGCCGGCTGGACAACTCACTGGTTAATGGTTAATGATGACACGTCACAGAGAGGAATGGAGGCCGGCTGGACAACTCACTGGTTAATGATGACATGTCACAGAGAGGAATGGAGGCCGGCTGGACACCTCACTGGTTAATGATGACACGTCATAAAGAGGAATGGAGGCCGGCTGGACAACTCACTGGTTAATGATGACATGTCACAGAGAGGAATGGAGGCCGGCTGGACAACTCACTGGTTAATGATGACATGTCACAGAGAGGAATGGAGGCCGGCTGGACAACTCACTGGTTAATGGTTAATGATGACATGTCACAGAGAGGAATGGAGGCCGGCTGGACAACTCACTGGTTAATGATGACATGTCACAGAGAGGAATGGAGGCCGGCTGGACAACTCACTGGTTAATGGTTAATGATGACATGTCACAGAGAGGAATGGAGGCCGGCTGGACAACTCACTGGTTAATGGTTAATGATGACATGTCACAGAGAGGAATGGAGGCCGGCTGGACAACTCACTGGTTAATGGTTAATGATGACATGTCACAGAGAGGAATGGAGGCCGGCTGGACAACTCACTGGTTAATGATGACATGTCACAGAGAGGAATGGAGGCTGGCTGGACAACTCACTGGTTAATGGTTAATGATGACACGTCACAGAGAGGAATGGAGGCCGGCTGGACAACTCACTGGTTAATGATGACATGTCACAGAGAGGAATGGAGGCCGGCTGGACAACTCACTGGTTAATGGTTAATGATGACATGTCACAGAGAGGAATGGAGGCCGGCTGGACAACTCACTGGTTAATGATGACATGTCACAGAGAGGAATGGAGGCCGGCTGGACAACTCACTGGTTAATGGTTAATGATGACATGTCACAGAGAGGAATGGAGGCCGGCTGGACAACTCACTGGTTAATGATGACATGTCACAGAGAGGAATGGAGGCCGGCTGGACAACTCACTGGTTAATGGTTAATGATGACATGTCACAGAGAGGAATGGAGGCCGGCTGGACACCTCACTGGTTAATGATGACATGTCACAGAGAGGAATGGAGGCCGGCTGGACAACTCACTGGTTAATGGTTAATGATGACACGTCACAGAGAGGAATGGAGGCCGGCTGGACAACTCACTGGTTAATGGTTAATGATGACATGTCACAGAGAGGAATGGAGGCCGGCTGGACAACTCACTGGTTAATGATGACATGTCACAGAGAGGAATGGAGGCCGGCTGGACAACTCACTGGTTAATGATGACATGTCACAGAGAGGAATGGAGGCCGGCTGGACAACTCACTGGTTAATGGTTAATGATGACACGTCACAGAGAGGAATGGAGGCCGGCTGGACAACTCACTGGTTAATGGTTAATGATGACACGTCACAGAGAGGAATGGAGGCCGGCTGGACACCTCACTGGTTAATGATGACATGTCACAGAGAGGAATGGAGGCCGGCTGGACACCTCACTGGTTAATGGTTAATGATGACATGTCACAGAGAGGAATGGAGGCCGGCTGGACAACTCACTGGTTAATGGTTAATGATGACATGTCACAGAGAGGAATGGAGGCCGGCTGGACACCTCACTGGTTAATGATGACATGTCACAGAGAGGAATGGAGGCCGGCTGGACAACTCACTGGTTAATGATGACACGTCACAGAGAGGAATGGAGGCCGGCTGGACAACTCACTGGTTAATGGTTAATGATGACACGTCACAGAGAGGAATGGAGGCCGGCTGGACAACTCACTGGTTAATGATGACACGTCACAGAGAGGAATGGAGGCCGGCTGGACAACTCACTGGTTAATGGTTAATGATGACATGTCACAGAGAGGAATGGAGGCCGGCTGGACAACTCACTGGTTAATGATGACACGTCACAGAGAGGAATGGAGGCCGGCTGGACAACTCACTGGTTAATGATGACACGTCACAGAGAGGAATGGAGGCCGGCTGGACAACTCACTGGTTAATGGTTAATGACACATGTCACAGAGAGGGAATGGCCGGCTGGACAACTCACTGGTTAATGATGACACGTCACAGAGAGGAATGGAGGCCGGCTGGACAACTCACTGGTTAATGGTTAATGATGACATGTCACAGAGAGGAATGGAGGCCGGCTGGACAACTCACTGGTTAATGATGACATGTCACAGAGAGGAATGGAGGCCGGCTGGACAACTCACTGGTTAATGATGACATGTCACAGAGAGGAATGGAGGCCGGCTGGACAACTCACTGGTTAATGATGACATGTCACAGAGAGGAATGGAGGCCGGCTGGACAACTCACTGGTTAATGATGACATGTCACAGAGAGGAATGGAGGCCGGCTGGACAACTCACTGGTTAATGATGACACGTCACAGAGAGGAATGGAGGCCGGCTGGACAACTCACTGGTTAATGGTTAATGATGACATGTCACAGAGAGGAATGGAGGCCGGCTGGACAACTCACTGGTTAATGATGACATGTCACAGAGAGGAATGGAGGCCGGCTGGACAACTCACTGGTTAATGATGACACATCATAAAGAGGAATGGAGGCCGGCTGGACAACTCACTGGTTAATGATGACATGTCACAGAGAGGAATGGAGGCCGGCTGGACAACTCACTGGTTAATGATGACATGTCACAGAGAGGAATGGAGGCCGGCTGGACAACTCACTGGTTAATGGTTAATGATGACATGTCACAGAGAGGAATGGAGGCCGGCTGGACAACTCACTGGTTAATGGTTAATGATGACATGTCACAGAGAGGAATGGAGGCCGGCTGGACCACTCACTGGTTAATGATGACACGTCACAGAGAGGAATGGAGGCCGGCTGGACAACTCACTGGTTAATGATGACATGTCACAGAGAGGAATGGAGGCCGGCTGGACACCTCACTGGTTAATGGTTAATGATGACATGTCACAGAGAGGAATGGAGGCCGGCTGGACAACTCACTGGTTAATGATGACATGTCACAGAGGAATGGAGGCCGGCTGGACAACTCACTGGTTAATGGTTAATGATGACATGTCACAGAGAGGAATGGAGGCCGGCTGGACAACTCACTGGTTAATGATGACATGTCACAGAGAGGAATGGAGGCCGGCTGGACAACTCACTGGTTAATGGTTAATGATGACATGTCACAGAGAGGAATGGAGGTCGGCTGGACACCTCACTGGTTAATGATGACATGTCACAGAGAGGAATGGAGGCCGGCTGGACAACTCACTGGTTAATGGTTAATGATGACACGTCACAGAGAGGAATGGAGGCCGGCTGGACAACTCACTGGTTAATGGTTAATGATGACATGTCACAGAGAGGAATGGAGGCCGGCTGGACAACTCACTGGTTAATGATGACATGTCACAGAGAGGAATGGAGGCCGGCTGGACAACTCACTGGTTAATGATGACATGTCACAGAGAGGAATGGAGGCCGGCTGGACAACTCACTGGTTAATGGTTAATGATGACACGTCACAGAGAGGAATGGAGGCCGGCTGGACAACTCACTGGTTAATGGTTAATGATGACACGTCACAGAGAGGAATGGAGGCCGGCTGGACACCTCACTGGTTAATGATGACATGTCACAGAGAGGAATGGAGGCCGGCTGGACACCTCACTGGTTAATGGTTAATGATGACATGTCACAGAGAGGAATGGAGGCCGGCTGGACAACTCACTGGTTAATGGTTAATGATGACATGTCACAGAGAGGAATGGAGGCCGGCTGGACACCTCACTGGTTAATGATGACATGTCACAGAGAGGAATGGAGGCCGGCTGGACAACTCACTGGTTAATGATGACACGTCACAGAGAGGAATGGAGGCCGGCTGGACAACTCACTGGTTAATGGTTAATGATGACACGTCACAGAGAGGAATGGAGGCCGGCTGGACAACTCACTGGTTAATGATGACACGTCACAGAGAGGAATGGAGGCCGGCTGGACAACTCACTGGTTAATGGTTAATGATGACATGTCACAGAGAGGAATGGAGGCCGGCTGGACAACTCACTGGTTAATGATGACACGTCACAGAGAGGAATGGAGGCCGGCTGGACAACTCACTGGTTAATGATGACACGTCACAGAGAGGAATGGAGGCCGGCTGGACAACTCACTGGTTAATGGTTAATGATGACATGTCACAGAGAGGAATGGAGGCCGGCTGGACAACTCACTGGTTAATGATGACACGTCACAGAGAGGAATGGAGGCCGGCTGGACAACTCACTGGTTAATGGTTAATGATGACATGTCACAGAGAGGAATGGAGGCCGGCTGGACAACTCACTGGTTAATGATGACATGTCACAGAGAGGAATGGAGGCCGGCTGGACAACTCACTGGTTAATGATGACATGTCACAGAGAGGAATGGAGGCCGGCTGGACAACTCACTGGTTAATGATGACATGTCACAGAGAGGAATGGAGGCCGGCTGGACAACTCACTGGTTAATGATGACACGTCACAGAGAGGAATGGAGGCCGGCTGGACAACTCACTGGTTAATGATGACACGTCACAGAGAGGAATGGAGGCCGGCTGGACAACTCACTGGTTAATGGTTAATGATGACACGTCACAGAGAGGAATGGAGGCCGGCTGGACAACTCACTGGTTAATGATGACATGTCACAGAGAGGAATGGAGGCCGGCTGGACAACTCACTGGTTAATGATGACACGTCACAGAGAGGAATGGAGGCCGGCTGGACAACTCACTGGTTAATGATGACACGTCACAGAGAGGAATGGAGGCCGGCTGGACAACTCACTGGTTAATGATGACATGTCACAGAGAGGAATGGAGGCCGGCTGGACAACTCACTGGTTAATGGTTAATGATGACATGTCACAGAGAGGAATGGAGGCCGGCTGGACAACTCACTGGTTAATGGTTAATGATGACATGTCACAGAGAGGAATGGAGGCCGGCTGGACAACTCACTGGTTAATGGTTAATGATGACATGTCACAGAGAGGAATGGAGGCCGGCTGGACAACTCACTGGTTAATGATGACACGTCACAGAGAGGAATGGAGGCCGGCTGGACAACTCACTGGTTAATGATGACACATCACAGAGAGGAATGGAGGCCGGCTGGACAACTCACTGGTTAATGGTTAATGATGACATGTCACAGAGAGGAATGGAGGCCGGCTGGACAACTCACTGGTTAATGGTTAATGATGACATGTCACAGAGAGGAATGGAGGCCGGCTGGACAACTCACTGGTTAATGATGACATGTCACAGAGAGGAATGGAGGCCGGCTGGACAACTCACTGGTTAATGGTTAATGATGACATGTCACAGAGAGGAATGGAGGCCGGCTGGACACCTCACTGGTTAATGATGACACATCATGAAGAGGAATGGAGGCCGGCTGGACACCTCACTGGTTAATGGTTAATGATGACATGTCACAGAGAGGAATGGAGGCCGGCTGGACAACTCACTGGTTAATGGTTAATGATGACATGTCACAGAGAGGAATGGAGGCCGGCTGGACAACTCACTGGTTAATGATGACACATCACAGAGAGGAATGGAGGCCGGCTGGACAACTCACTGGTTAATGATGACACGTCACAGAGAGGAATGGAGGCCGGCTGGACAACTCACTGGTTAATGATGACACGTCACAGAGAGGAATGGAGGCCGGCTGGACAACTCAAACAGATGAGGCTTCAAATAAACCCTCTACTATGAGACGTGTTCACGGCTGAAAGAAACAAAAAACGTTGTGACAGAAATAAGATGAATTGTGGGTATAACGATCATTTTAAATATGCAGTGCCTTGCGAAAGGCCCCCTTGAACTTTGCGACCTTTTGCCACATTTCAGGCTTCAAACATAAAGATATAAAACTGTATTTTTTTGTGAAGAATCAACAACAAGTGGGACACAATCATGAAGTGGAATGAAATTTATTGGATATTTCAAACTTTTTTAACAAATCAAAAACTGAAAAATTGGGCGTGCAAAATTATTCAGCCCCTTTACTTTCAGTGCAGCAAACTCTCTCCAGAAGTTCAGTGAGGATCTCTGAATGATCCAATGTTGACCTAAATGACTAATGATGATAAATACAATCCACCTGTGTAATCAAGTCTCTGTATAAATGCACCTGCACTGTGATAGTCTCAGAGGTCCGTTAAAAGCGCAGAGAGCATCATGAAGAACAAGGAACACACCAGGCAGGTCCAAGATACTGTTGTGAAGAAGTTTAAAGCCGGATTTGGATACCAAAAGATTTCCCAAGCTTTAAACATCCCAAGGAGCACTGTGCAAGCGATAATATTGAAATGGAAGGAGTATCAGACCACTGCAAATCTACCAAGACCTGGCCGTCCCTCTAAACTTTCAGCTCATACAAGGAGAAGACTGATCAGAGATGCAGCCAAGAGGCCCATGATCACTCTGGATGAACTGCAGCTGAGGTGGGAGACTCTGTCCATAGGACAACAAAAGACCTGAGACTGGGACGGAGATTTGTCTTCCAACAAGACAATGATCCAAAACATAAAGCTAAATCTACAATGGAATGGTTCAAAAATAAACATATCCAGGTGTTAGAATGTCAAAGTCCAGACCTGAATCCAATCGAGAATCTGTGGAAAGAACTGAAAACTGGATGCTCTCCATCCAACCGGGGCGACAGGGTAGCCTAGTGGTTAGAGTGTAGAGGTGGCAGGGTAGCTTAGTGGTTAGAGTGTAGAGGTGGCAGGGTAGCCTAGTGGTTAGAGTGTAGAGGTGGCAGGGTAGTCTAGTGGTTAGAGTGTAGAGGTGGCAGGGTAGCCTAGTGGTTAGAGTGTAGAGGTGGCAGGGTAGCCTAGTGGTTAGAGTGTAGAGGTGGCAGGGTAGCCTAGTGGTTAGAGTGTAGAGGTGGCAGGGTAGCCTAGTGGTTAGAGTGTAGAGGTGGCAGGGTAGCCTAGTGGTTAGAGTGTAGAGGTGGCAGGGTAGCCTAGTGGTTAGAGTGTAGAGGTGGCAGGGTAACCTAGTGGTTAGAGTGTAGAGGTGGCAGGGTAGCCTAGTGGTTAGAGTGTAGAGGTGGCAGGGTAACCTAGTGGTTAGAGTGTAGGGGCGGCAGGGTAGCCTAGTGGTTAGAGTGTAGAGGTGGCAGGGTAGCCTAGTGGTTAGAGTGTAGGGGGCGGCAGGGTAGCCTAGTGGTTAGAGTGTAGAGATGGCAGGGTAGCCTAGTGGTTAGAGTGTAGGGCGGCAGGGTAGCCTAGTGGTTAGAGTGTAGAGGTGGCAGGGTAGCCTAGTGGTTAGAGTGTAGAGGCGGCAGGGTAGCCTAGTGGTTAGAGTGTAGAGGTGGCAGGGTAGCCTAGTGGTTAGAGTGTAGAGGCGGCAGGGTAGCCTAGTGGTTAGAGTGTAGAGGTGGCAGGGTAGCCTAGTGGTTAGAGTGTAGAGGTGGCAGGGTAGCCTAGTGGTTAGAGTGTAGGGGCGGCAGGGTAGCCTAGTGGTTAGAGTGTAGAGGTGGCAGGGTAGCCTAGTGGTTAGAGTGTAGGGGCGGCAGGGTAGCCTAGTGGTTAGAGTGTAGGGGCGGCAGGGTAGCCTAGTGGTTAGAGTGTAGAGGTGGCAGGGTAGCCTAGTGGTTAGAGTGTAGAGGTGGCAGGGTAGCCTAGTGGTTAGAGTGTAGAGGTGGCAGGGTAGCCTAGTGGTTAGAGTGTAGAGGTGGCAGGGTAGCCTAGTGGTTAGAGTGTAGAGGTGGCAGGGTAGCCTAGTGGTTAGAGTGTAGAGGTGGCAGGGTAGCCTAGTGGTTAGAGTGTAGAGGTGGCAGGGTAGCCTAGTGGTTAGAGTGTAGAGGTGGCAGGGTAGCCTAGTGGTTAGAGTGTAGAGGTGGCAGGGTAGCCTAGTGGTTAGAGTGTAGAGGTGGCAGGGTAGCCTAGTGGTTAGAGTGTAGAGGTGGCAGGGTAGCCTAGTGGTTAGAGTGTAGAGGTGGCAGGGTAGCCTAGTGGTTAGAGTGTAGAGGTGGCAGGGTAGCCTAGTGGTTAGAGTGTAGAGGCGGCAGGGTAGTCTAGTGGTTAGAGTGTAGAGGTGGCAGGGTAGCCTAGTGGTTAGAGTGTAGAGGTGGCAGGGTAGCCTAGTGGTTAGAGTGTAGAGGTGGCAGGGTAGCCTAGTGGTTAGAGTGTAGAGGTGGCAGGGTAGCCTAGTGGTTAGAGTGTAGAGGTGGCAGGGTAGTCTAGTGGTTAGAGTGTAGAGGTGGCAGGGTAGCCTAGTGGTTAGAGTGTAGAGGTGGCAGGGTAGCCTAGTGGTTAGAGTGTAGAGGTGGCAGGGTAGCCTAGTGGTTAGAGTGTAGAGGTGGCAGGGTAGCCTAGTGGTTAGAGTGTAGAGGTGGCAGGGTAGCCTAGTGGTCAGAGTGTAGAGGTGGCAGGGTAGCCTAGTGGTTAGAGTGTAGAGGTGGCAGGGTAGCCTAGTGGTTAGAGTGTAGAGGTGGCAGGGTAGCCTAGTGGTTAGAGTGTAGAGGTGGCAGGGTAGCCTAGTGGTTAGAGTGTAGAGGTGGCAGGGTAGCCTAGTGGTTAGAGTGTAGAGGTGGCAGGGTAGCCTAGTGGTCAGAGTGTAGAGGTGGCAGGGTAGCCTAGTGGTTAGAGTGTAGAGGTGGCAGGGTAGCCTAGTGGTTAGAGTGTAGAGGTGGCAGGGTAGCCTAGTGGTTAGAGTGTAGAGGTGGCAGGGTAGCCTAGTGGTTAGAGTGTAGAGGTGGCAGGGTAGCCTAGTGGTTAGAGTGTAGAGGTGGCAGGGTAGCCTAGTGGTTAGAGTGTAGAGGTGGCAGGGTAGCCTAGTGGTTAGAGTGTAGAGGTGGCAGGGTAGCCTAGTGGTTAGAGTGTAGAGGTGGCAGGGTAGCCTAGTGGTTAGAGTGTAGAGGTGGCAGGGTAGCCTAGTGGTTAGAGTGTAGAGGCGGCAGTGTAGCCTAGTGGTTAGAGTGTAGAGGCGGCAGGGTAGCCTAGTGGTTAGAGTGTAGAGGCGGCAGGGTAGCCTAGTGGTTAGAGTGTAGAGGCGGCAGGGTAGCCTAGTGGTTAGAGTGTAGAGGCGGCAGGGTAGCCTAGTGGTTAGAGTGTAGAGGCGGCAGGGTAGCCTAGTGGTTAGAGTGTAGAGGCGGCAGGGTAGCCTAGTGGTTAGAGTGTAGAGGTGGCAGGGTAGCCTAGTGGTTAGAGTGTAGAGGTGGCAGGGTAGCCTAGTGGTTAGAGTGTAGAGGAGGCAGGGTAGCCTAGTGGTTAGAGTGTAGAGGTGGCAGGGTAGCCTAGTGGTTAGAGTGTAGAGGTGGCAGGGTAGTCTAGTGGTTAGAGTGTAGAGGTGGCAGGGTAGCCTAGTGGTTAGAGTGTAGAGGTGGCAGGGTAGCCTAGTGGTTAGAGTGTAGAGGTGGCAGGGTAGCCTAGTGGTTAGAGTGTAGAGGTGGCAGGGTAGCCTAGTGGTTAGAGTGTAGAGGTGGCAGGGTAGCCTAGTGGTTAGAGCGTAGAGGTGGCAGGGTAGCCTAGTGGTTAGAGCGTAGAGGTGGCAGGGTAACCTAGTGGTCAGAGCGTAGAGGTGGCAGGGTAGCCTAGTGGTTAGAGTGTAGAGGTGGCAGGGTAGCCTAGTGGTTAGAGTGTAGAGGTGGCAGGGTAGCCTAGTGGTTAGAGTGTAGAGGTGGCAGGGTAGCCTAGTGGTTAGAGTGTAGAGGTGGCAGGGTAGCCTAGTGGTTAGAGTGTAGAGGTGGCAGGGTAGCCTAGTGGTTAGAGTGTAGAGGTGGCAGGGGTAGCCTAGTGGTTAGAGCGTAGAGGTGGCAGGGTAGCCTAGTGGTTAGAGCGTAGAGGTGGCAGGGTAACCTAGTGGTCAGAGCGTAGAGGTGGCAGGGTAGCCTAGTGGTCAGAGTGTAGAGGTGGCAGGGTAGCCTAGTGGTTAGAGTGTAGAGGTGGCAGGGTAGCCTAGTGGTTAGAGTGTAGAGGTGGCAGGGTAGCCTAGTGGTTAGAGTGTAGAGGTGGCAGGGTAGCCTAGTGGTTAGAGTGTAGAGGTGGCAGGGTAGCCTAGTGGTTAGAGTGTAGAGGTGGCAGGGTAGCCTAGTGGTTAGAGTGTAGAGGTGGCAGGGTAGCCTAGTGGTTAGAGCGTAGAGGTGGCAGGGTAGCCTAGTGGTTAGAGCGTAGAGGTGGCAGGGTAACCTAGTGGTCAGAGTGTAGAGGTGGCAGGGTAGCCTAGTGGTTAGAGTGTAGAGGCGGCAGGGTAACCTAGTGGTTAGAGTGTAGAGGTGGCAGGGTAGCCTAGTGGTTAGAGTGTAGAGGTGGCAGGGTAGCCTAGTGGTTAGAGTGTAGAGGTGGCAGGGTAGCCTAGTGGTTAGAGTGTAGAGGTGGCAGGGTAGCCTAGTGGTTAGAGTGTAGAGGTGGCAGGGTAGCCTAGTGGTCAGAGTGTAGAGGTGGCAGGGTAGCCTAGTGGTCAGAGTGTAGAGGTGGCAGGGTAGCCTAGTGGTTAGAGTGTAGAGGTGGCAGGGTAGCCTAGTGGTCAGAGTGTAGAGGCGGCAGGGTAGCCTAGTGGTTAGAGTGTAGAGGTGGCAGGGTAGCCTAGTGGTTAGAGTGTAGAGGTGGCAGGGTAGCCTAGTGGTTAGAGTGTAGAGGTGGCAGGGTAGCCTAGTGGTTAGAGTGTAGAGGTGGCAGGGTAGCCTAGTGGTTAGAGTGTAGAGGTGGCAGGGTAGCCTAGTGGTTAGAGTGTAGAGGTGGCAGGGTAGCCTAGTGGTTAGAGTGTAGAGGGCAGGGTAGCCTAGTGGTCAGAGTGTAGAGGTGGCAGGGTAGCCTAGTGGTCAGAGTGTAGAGGTGGCAGGGTAGCCTAGTGGTCAGAGTGTAGAGGTGGCAGGGTAGCCTAGTGGTCAGAGTGTAGAGGTGGCAGGGTAGCCTAGTGGTCAGAGTGTAGAGGTGGCAGGGTAGCCTAGTGGTTAGAGAGTAGAGGTGGCAGGGTAGCCTAGTGGTTAGAGTGTAGAGGTGGCAGGGTAGCCTAGTGGTTAGAGTGTAGAGGTGGCAGGGTAACCTAGTGGTTAGAGTGTAGAGGTGGCAGGGTAGCCTAGTGGTTAGAGTGTAGAGGTGGCAGGGTAGCCTAGTGGTTAGAGTGTAGAGGTGGCAGGGTAGCCTAGTGGTCAGAGTGTAGAGGTGGCAGGGTAGCCTAGTGGTCAGAGTGTAGAGGTGGCAGGGTAGCCTAGTGGTTAGAGTGTAGAGGTGGCAGGGTAGCCTAGTGGTTAGAGTGTAGAGGTGGCAGGGTAGCCTAGTGGTTAGAGTGTAGAGGTGGCAGGGTAGCCTAGTGGTCAGAGTGTAGAGGTGGCAGGGTAGCCTAGTGGTCAGAGTGTAGAGGTGGCAGGGTAGCCTAGTGGTCAGAGTGTAGAGGTGGCAGGGTAGCCTAGTGGTTAGAGTGTAGAGGTGGCAGGGTAGCCTAGTGGTCAGAGTGTAGAGGTGGCAGGGTAGCCTAGTGGTTAGAGTGTAGAGATGGCAGGGTAGCCTAGTGGTCAGAGTGTAGAGGAGGCAGGGTAGCCTAGTGGTCAGAGTGTAGAGGTGGCAGGGTAGCCTAGTGGTCAGAGTGTAGAGGTGGCAGGGTAGCCTAGTGGTTAGAGTGTAGAGGTGGCAGGGTAGCCTAGTGGTTAGAGTGTAGAGGTGGCAGGGTAGCCTAGTGGTTAGAGTGTAGAGGCGGCAGGGTAGCCTAGTGGTTAGAGTGTAGAGGTGGCAGGGTAGCCTAGTGGTTAGAGTGTAGAGGCGGCAGGGTAGCCTAGTGGTTAGAGTGTAGAGGTGGCAGGGTAGCCTAGTGGTTAGAGTGTAGAGGCGGCAGGGTAGCCTAGTGGTTAGAGTGTAGAGGAGGCAGGGTAGCCTAGTGGTTAGAGTGTAGAGGTGGCAGGGTAGCCTAGTGGTTAGAGTGTAGAGGTGGCAGGGTAGCCTAGTGGTCAGAGTGTAGAGGTGGCAGGGTAGCCTAGTGGTTAGAGTGTAGGGGCGGCAGGGTAGCCTAGTGGTTAGAGTGTAGAGGTGGCAGGGTAGCCTAGTGGTCAGAGTGTAGAGGTGGCAGGGTAGCCTAGTGGTTAGAGTGTAGAGGTGGCAGGGTAGCCTAGTGGTTAGAGTGTAGAGGTGGCAGGGTAGTCTAGTGGTTAGAGTGTAGAGGTGGCAGGGTAGCCTAGTGGTTAGAGTGTAGAGGTGGCAGGGTAGCCTAGTGGTTAGAGTGTAGAGGTGGCAGGGTAGCCTAGTGGTTAGAGTGTAGAGGTGGCAGGGTAGCCTAGTGGTTAGAGTGTAGAGGTGGCAGGGTAACCTAGTGGTTAGAGTGTAGAGGTGGCAGGGTAGCCTAGTGGTTAGAGTGTAGAGGTGGCAGGGTAGCCTAGTGGTTAGAGTGTAGAGGTGGCAGGGTAGTCTAGTGGTTAGAGTGTAGAGGTGGCAGGGTAGCCTAGTGGTTAGAGTGTAGAGGTGGCAGGGTAGCCTAGTGGTTAGAGTGTAGAGGTGGGATTGTAGGTGTAGATTTTGGGACAAAATGTCCTAAAACCCAAATCAAATACAATCAAAGAAACATTGTGTTTGTTGTTTTGCTACGTACAAGGACAGCTCGCTTTCAAAGACACAACAACTAGCAGCCTGTCACAACAAGTACCTAGATACCGAATGACAAAAACACAGCAGATACAAGCTATGGACTGAATGAACGTCAAAGGCACTCACCCCCCCCCCCTCTAACTGACTCACACACGACAACAGAGCCTGATTTGTTGATGTAACCTCCACAGATAGAGAACCTGGGTTAAAAACAACTAGCAGCCTGTCACAACAAGTAACTGCTGTTGCGTTTGCTAGTAGTGCACAAGCTCCTCAATGTCCCTGTCAGTTAGGCACAGAGGGAAAACTCCATGTCCCTGTCAGTTAGGCAGAGGGAAAACTCCATGTCCCTGTCAGTTAGGCAGAGGGAAAACTCCATGTCCCTGTCAGTTGAAACTATAAGCAGAGGGAAAACTCCATGTCCCTGTCAGTTAGGCACAGAGGGAAAACTCCATGTCCCTGTCAGTTAGGCAGAGGGAAAACTCCATGTCCCTGTCAGTTAGGCACAGAGGGAAAACTCCATGTCCCTGTCAGTTAGGCAGAGGGAAAACTCCATGTCCCTGTCAGTTGAAACTATAAGCACAGAGGGAAAACTCCATGTCCCTGTCAGTTGAAACTATAAGCAGAGGGAAAACTCCATGTCCCTGTCAGTTGAAACTATAAGCACAGAGGAAAACTCCATGTCCCTGTCAGTTGAAAATATAAGCACAGAGGGAAAACTCCATGTCCCTGTCAGTTGAAACTATAAGCAGAGGGAAAACTCCATGTCCCTGTCAGTTGAAACTATAAGCACAGAGGGAAAACTCCATGTCCCTGTCAGTTGAAACTATAAGCAGAGGGAAAACTCCATGTCCCTGTCAGTTGAAACTATAAGCAGAGGGAAAACTCCATGTCCCTGTCAGTTGAAACTATAAGCACAGAGGGAAAACTCCATGTCCCTGTCAGTTGAAACTATAAGCAGAGGGAAAACTCCATGTCCCTGTCAGTTGAAACTATAAGCACAGAGGGAAAACTCCATGTCCCTGTCAGTTGAAACTATAAGCACAGAGAGAAAACTCCATGTCCCTGTCAGTTGAAACTATAAGCAGAGGGAAAACTCCATGTCCCTGTCAGTTGAAACTATAAGCACAGAGGGAAAACTCCATGTCCCTGTCAGTTGAAACTATAAGCAGAGGGAAAACTCCATGTCCCTGTCAGTTGAAACTATAAGCACAGAGGGAAAACTCCATGTCCCTGTCAGTTGAAACTATAAGCAGAGGGAAAACTCCATGTCCCTGTCAGTTGAAACTATAAGCAGAGGGAAAAACTCCATGTCCCTGTCAGTTGAAACTATAAGGAGAGGGAAAACTCCATGTCCCTGTCAGTTGAAACTATAAGCACAGAGGGAAAACTCCATGTCCCTGTCAGATGAAACTTTAAGCAGAGGGAAAACTCCATGTCCCTGTCAGTTGAAACTATAAGCAGAGGGAAAACTCCATGTCCCTGTCAGTTGAAACTATAAGCACAGAGGGAAAACTCCATGTCCCTGTCAGTTGAAACTATAAGCAGAGGAAAACTCCATGTCCCTGTCAGTTGAAACTATAAGCAGAGGGAAAACTCCATGTCCCTGTCAGTTGAAACTATAAGCAGAGGGAAAACTCCATGTCCCTGTCAGTTGAAACTATAAGCACAGAGGGAAAACTCCATGTCCCTGTCAGTTGAAACTATAAGCAGAGGGAAAACTCCATGTCCCTGTCAGTTGAAACTATAAGCACAGAGGGAAAACTCCTCATGTCTACAGCTGGCCAGGCTCAGATTGGATGACAGAAGGTACAGATTTAATGGGTATTTAAGGGGTATTATCACTGCTCTACTACGGAATGTGTAGCATGTCAGAGGGGAGGAGACAGGGTGGGAGAGAAGGGAGAGGGGGAGGGGGATAGAGGGGGGTAGAAGGGAGAAGGGAGGGGAGAAGGGAGGGGGATAGAGGGGGGAAGAAGGGAGGGGGATAGAGGGGGGAGAGAGGGGGGATAGAGGGAGACAGGGTGGGAGAGAAGGGAGGGGGAGGGGGGGGAGGGAGGGGGATAGAGGGGGAGAGAGAGAAGGGAGGGGGATAGAGGGGGAGAAGGGAGGGGGATAGAGTGGGGGGAGAAGGGAGGGGGATAGAGGGGGGGAGAGAAGGAGAGGGGGATAGAGTGGGGGAGACGGGAGGGGGATAGAGGGGGGGGATAGAGTGGGGGAGAAGAGATTCTCACTATCAAATGTGCTGACAGGCAAATTCCCTCTCACCCTGCTATCTCAGAAATGCAAGGCTGCTGAAAGACTTTCTTTTTATTAGGATCCCCTCTCCCTCCCTCCTCATCCTATATTCTTGTTCTCTCCCTCCCTCCTCATCCTATATTCTTGTTCTCTCCCTCTCTCCTCATCCTATATTCTTGTTCTGGTCTCCCTCCTCTCCCTCTTTCATTCCTCATCCTATTTTCCTGTCTCTCCCTCCTCTCTCTCCTCATTCCTCATCCTATTTTCCTTGTCTCCCTCCTCTCTCTCTTTCTTCCTCATCCTATATTTCTGGTCTCCCTCCTCTCTCTCTTTCATTCCTCATCCTATATTTCCTGGTCTCCCTCCCTCCTCTCCTTGTTCTTCATTCCTCATCCTATATTCTGGTCTCCCTCCCTCTCCCTATATCTTCATTCCTCATCCCTATATTCTTGTTCTCTCTCCCTCCCTCTTTCTCCTCATCCTATATTCTTGTTCTCCCTCCTCCTCCCTTCATTCCTCATCCTATTTTCCTGGTCTCCTCCTCCTCTCTTTTCATTCCTCATCCTATATTCTTGTTCTCCCTCCTCTCTCCCTTCATTTCCTCATCCTATTTCATCCTGGTCTCCCTGTTCTCTCCCTCCATTCCTCATCCTATATTCTTGTCTCCCTCCTCTCCTCTCTTTCATTCCTCATCCTATATTCTTTCTCCCTCCTCTCTCCTTTCATTCCTCATCCTATATTCTTGTCTCCTCCTCTCTCTATATTCCCTTTCCCTCCCTCCTCATCCTCCTTCATTCCTCATCCTATTTTCCTGTCTCTCTCCTCCTCTCCTCATTCCTCATCATATTTTGGTCTCCCTCCCTCTCTCTCTTTCATCCTCATTCTTTTTCCTCTCTCCTCCCTCCTCATCCTATATTCTTGTTCTCTCCCTCCTCATCCTCCTTCTTGTCTCCTTCCTTCCTCATCCTATATTTCTTGTTCTCCCTCCCTCTCATCCTATATTCTTGTTCTCTCCCTCATCCTATATTCTTGTTCTCCCTCCTCTCTCCTTCATTCCTCATCCTATATTCTTGTTCTCCCTCCTCTCCCATTCCTCATCCTATATTCTTGTTCTCCCTCCATTCCTCATCTATATCTTTCCTCATCCTATATTCTTGTCTCCCTCCTCTCTCTCCTTCATTCCTCATCCTATATTCTTGTTCTCCCTCCTCCTCTCTTTCATTCCTCATCCTATATTCTTGTTCTCCCTCCTCTCTCTTTCATTCCTCATCCTATATTCTTGTTTTTCCTGCTCTCTCCTCTCTCTCTTTCATTCCTCATCCTATATTTCTTGTTCTCCCTCCTCTCTCCTCTTTCATTCCTCATCCTATATTCTTGGTCTCCCTCCTCTCTCTTTCATTCCTCATCCTATATTCTTGTCCTCTCTCCTTTCATTCCTCATCCTATATTTTTGTTCTCCCTCCTCTCTCTCCTTCATTCCTCATCCTATATTTTCCTGGTCTCTTCATTCTCTCCTATATTCCTCATCCTATTTTCCTGGTCTCCTCCTCTCTCTCTTTCATTCCTCATCCTATTTTCTTGTTCTCCTCTCCTTTCATTCCTCATCCTATATTCTTGTTCTCCCTCCTCTCTCTTTTCATTCCTCATCATATTTCTTGTCTCCCTCCTCTCTCTTCTTTCATTCCTCATCCTATATTCTTCTCCCTCCTCTCTCTTTCATTCCTCATCCTATATTCTTGGTCTCCCTCCTCTCTCTTTCATTCCTCATCCTATATTCTTCTCCCCTCCTCTCTCTCTTCATTCCTCATCCTATATTCTTGTCTCCCTCCTCTCTCTCTTTCATTCCTCATCCTATATTCTTGTTCTCCCTCCTCTCTTTCCTTCCTCATCCTATATTCTTGTCTCCCTCCTCTCTTCATTCCTCATCCTATATTCTTGTCTCCCTCCTCTCTCTTTCATTCCTCATCCTATATTCTTGTTCTCCCTCCTCTCTCTCCTTCATTCCTCATCCTATATTCTTGTTCTCCCTCCTCTCTTTTTCATTCCTCATCCTATATTTTTGTCTCCTCCTCTCTCTCTTTCATTCCTCATCCTATATTCCTGGTCTCCCTCCTCTCTCTTTCATTCCTCATCCTATATTCTTGTTCTCCCTCCTCTCTTTCATTCCTCATCCTATATTCTTGTCTCCCTCCTCTCTCTCTCATTCCTCATCCTATATTTTGTTCTCCCTCCTCTCTCTTTTCATTCCTCATCCTATATTCTGGTCTTGTCCTCCTATTCCTCCTCTCTCTTTCATTCCTCATCCTATATTCTTGTCTCCCTCCTCTCTCTTTCATTCCTCATCCTATATTCTTGTTCTCCCTCCTCTTCCTCTCCATTCCTCATCCTATATTCTTGTTCTCCCTCCTCTCTCTTCATTCCTCATCCTATATTCTTGTTCTCCCTCCTCTCTCTTTCATTCCTCATCCTATATTCTTGTCTCCCTCCTCTCTTTTTCATTCCTCATCCTATATTCTTGGTCTCCCTCCTCTCTCTTTCATTCCTCATCCTATATTTCTTCTCCCCTCTCTCTCCTTCATTCCTCATCCTATTTTCCTGTTCTCCCTCCTCCTCTCTTTCATTCCTCATCCTATATTCTTGTTCTCCCTCCTCTCTCTTTCATTCCTCATCCTATATTTGTGGTCTCCCTCCTCTCTCTTTCATTCCTCATCCTATATTCTTGTTCCCTCCTCTCTCTCTTTCCTCATCCTATTTTTCTTGTTCTCCTCTCTCTTTCATTCCTCATCCTATATTTTCCTGGTCTCCCTCCTCTCTCTCTTTCATTCCTCATCCTATATTCTTGTTCTCCCTCCTCTCTCTTTCATTCCTCATCCTATATTCTTGGTCTCTCTCCTCTCTCTCATTCCTCATCCTATATTCTTGTCTCCCTCCTCTCTCTTTCATTCCTCATCCTATATTCTTGTCTCCCTCCTCTCTTCATTCCTCATCCTATATTCTTTCTCCCTCCTCTCTTTCATTCCTCATCCTATATTTCTGGTCTCCCTCCTCTCTCTTTCATTCCTCATCCTATATTTTGTTCTCTCCTCTCTCTCTTTCATTCCTCATCCTATATTCTTGTTCTCCCTCCTCTCTCTTTTCATTCCTCATCCTATATTTTGTTCTCCTCTCTCTCTTTCATTCCTCATCCTATATTCTTGTTCTCCCTCTCTCTCTTTCATTCCTCATCCTATTTTCCTATCTTGTTCTCCCTCCTCTCTTTCATTCCTCATCCTATATTCTTGTCTCTCCTCTCTCTTTCATTCCTCATCCTATATTCTTGTCCTCTCTCTTCCATTCCTCATCATATTATGTCCTTCTCTTCCCTCATGCTCTCTCTCTTTCATTCCTCATCCTATATTATTGTTCTCCCTACTCTCTTTCATTCCTCATCCTATATTCTTGTTCTCCTCTCTCTTTCATTCCTCATCCTATATTCTTGTTCTCCCTCCTCTCTCTCTTTCATTCCTCATCCTATTTTCCTGGTCTCCCCCTCTCTCCTTCATTCCTCATCCTATTTTCCTGGTCTCCCTCCTCTCTCTCTCATTCCTTATCCTATTTTCCTGGTCTCCCTTCCTCTCTCTCTTTCATTCCTCATCCTATTTTCCTGGTCTCCCTCTCTCTTTCATTCCTCATCCTATTTTCCTGGTCTCCCTCGTCTCTCTCTTTCATTCCTCATCCTGGTCTCCCTCCTCTCTCTCTTTCATTCCTCATCCTATTTTCCTGGTCTCCCTCCTCTCTCTCCTTCATTCCTCATCCTATTTTCCTGGTCTCCCTCCTCTCTCTCCTTCATTCCTCATCCTATTTTCCTGGTCTCCCTCCTCTCTCTCTTTCATTCCTCATCCTATTTTCCTGGTCTCCCTCCTCTCTCTCCTTCATTCCTCATCCTATTTTCCTGGTCTCCCTCCTCTCTCTCCTTCATTCCTCATCCTATTTTCCTGGTCTCCCTCCTCTCTTTCATTCCTCATCCTATTTTCCTGGTCTCCCTCCTCTCTCTCCTTCATTCCTCATCCTATTTTCCTGGTCTCCCTCCTCTCTCTCCTTCATTCCTCATCCTATTTTCCTGGTCTCCCTCCTCTTTCTCCTTCATTCCTCATCCTATTTTCCTGGTCTCCCTCCTCTCTCTCCTTCATTCCTCATCCTATTTTCCTGGTCTCCCTCCTCTCTCTCCTTCATTCCTCATCCTATTTTCCTGGTCTCCCTCCTCTCTCCTTCATTCCTCATCCTATATTCGTGTTCTCCCTCCTCTCTTTCATTCCTCATCCTATATTCTTGTTCTCCCTCCTCTCTCTTTCATTCCTCATCCTATATTCTTGTTCTCCCTCTCTCTTTCATTCCTCATCCTATATTCTTGTTCTCTCTTTCATTCCTCATCCTATATTATTGTTCTCCCTACTCTCTTTCATTCCTCATCCTATATTCTTGTTCTCCCTCCTCTCTTTCATTCCTCATCCTATATTCTTGTCCTCTCTCATTCCTCATCCTATATTCTTGTCCTCTCTCTTTCATTCCTCATCCTATATTCTTGTTCTCTCTTTCATTCCTCATCCTATACTATTGTTCTCCCTACTCTCTCTTTCATTCCTCATCCTATATTCTTGTTCTCCCTCTCTTTCATTCCTCATCCTATTTTCCTGGTCTCCCTCCTCTCTCTCTTTCATTCCTCATCCTATTTTCCTGGTCTCCCTCCTCTCTCTCTTTCATTCCTCATCCTATTTTCCTGGTCTCCCTCCTCTCTCTCCTTCATTCCTCATCCTATTTTCCTGGTCTCCCTCCTCTCTCTCTTTCATTCCTCATCCTATTTTCCTGGTCTCCCTCCTCTCTCTCTTTCATTCCTCATCCTATTTTCCTGGTCTCCCTCCTCTCTCTCTTTCATTCCTCATCCTGGTCTCCCTCCTCTCTCTCTTTCATTCCTCATCCTATTTTCCTGGTCTCCCTCCTCTCTCTCCTTCATTCCTCATCCTATTTTCCTGGTCTCCCTCCTCTCTCTCCTTCATTCCTCATCCTATTTTCCTGGTCTCTCTCCTTCATTCCTCATCCTATTTTCCTGGTCTCCCTCCTCTCTCTCCTTCATTCCTCATCCTATTTTCCTGGTCTCCCTCCTCTCTCCTTCATTCCTCATCCTATTTTCCTGGTCTCCCTCCTCTCTCTTTCATTCCTCATCCTATTTTCCTGGTCTCCCTCCTCTCTCTCTTCATTCCTCATCCTATTTTCCTGGTCTCCCTCTCTCTCTCATTCCTCATCCTATTTTCCTGGTCTCCCTCGTCTCTCTCTTTCATTCCTCATCCTGGTCTCCCTCCTCTCTCTCTTTCATTCCTCATCCTATTTTCCTGGTCTCCCTCCTCTCTCTCTTTCATTCCTCATCCTATTTTCCTGGTCTCCCTCCTCTCTCTCCTTCATTCCTCATCCTATTTTCCTGGTCTCCCTCCTCTCTCTCTTTCATTCCTCATCCTATTTTCCTGGTCTCCCTCCTCTCTCTCTTTCATTCCTCATCCTATTTTCCTGGTCTCCCTCCTCTCTCTCTTTCATTCCTCATCCTATTTTCCTGGTCTCCCTCCTCTCTCTCCTTCATTCCTCATCCTATTTTCCTGGTCTCCCTCCTCTCTCCTTCATTCCTCATCCTATTTTCCTGGTCTCCCTCCTCTCTCTCCTTCATTCCTCATCCTATTTTCCTGGTCTCCCTCCTCTCTCTTTCATTCCTCATCCTATTTTCCTGGTCTCCCTCCTCTCTCCTTCATTCCTCATCCTATTTTCCTGGTCTCCCTCCTCTCTCTCCTTAAGTCTGCCATGAGTGTTTCTCAATCTTTTCCTCTAAAAAAAGTGAATAAATTGGAAACGCCAGGACAGCGGAGTCAATCACCACCTTCCGGAGACACCTGAAACCCCACCTCTTCAAGGAATACCTAGGATAGGGTAAGTAAGGGTAAGTAATCCTTCTCACCCCCCCTTCAACAAGATTTAGATGCAAGTGGCTGTTCCACTGGTTGTCATAAGGTGCACCAATTTGTAAGTCGCTCTGGATAAGAGCGTCTGCTAAATGACTTAAATGTAAATGAAACGGGAAAATCATGATGCAGTTTCTGTTTGTTTATTGACAGATTGTTTTTGTTCTTTTTTTAAACTTTTTCAGTAGACAGACAGACAGACAGACAGACAGACAGACAGACAGACAGACAGACAGACAGACAGACAGACAGACAGACAGACAGACAGACAGACAGACAGACAGACAGACAGACAGACAGACAGACAGACAGACAGACAGACAGACAGACAGACAGACGAATCCCAGACGACCATACATTTCATGACCATACTAGCACACCAATTAGAATGTACTGCAGCAAAGTGTGTGGGTCTTGGAACATCACTGAAGGCTGTGACCTTTTAGAAGTGCGGCTGTACTTTGTGATGCGTCACACAGAATGCCATCCTGAAGGATCCTGTGCTACAGTTCTTTAGTTCCTGCTGAGAATAGTTTCCCCCGGGCCTACTGGACAGGACCCTATGGAACAAAACAGAGAGTAAAAAAAAGAAGAACGAGAATAAGTACAATATTGAAGTTAATCACGTGTGTCAAGGAGCTAAAAGTGGATAATATTGTCGTTTATTTTCATAGACAAACTAAATCAAGTCCTTACTCTGATAAATAGTTGAAGGTCATATCTTTGAAAGGTTTTCTCTTATCGGGGAGCAGACCTCGTTCTCGACTAATTCCATAGTAAAGTGAATGAAGGTTTGGCAGGCAGAGGAAAGGCAAGCATCTGGGTCTAATGAGGAACAGTCAACCTCACTAACAGACAGACAAGCCTCTTTATATCACAACCCTGATATGAATGTTATTCTGCAACCTGCAGCAGCACCTGACTTACGGCATAAAGGACCAGACATCTGTTTTCTTTAGACTAATAAAGTATTCAATCATTGATTCAGTCATCCATCCACACGCGCAAAAAAAAACACACCGACGATTTTTGATTAGCAGTTCTCAAAATGGTTACCTTGGCAACGAGCTGGGGCTTCTGTACTCCTAGCCAATCACAGAGCTGGTTTCTGTGGGTCCTCACCGTGGCGACGTCCTCCTCCCTAAAACCAGAGGACACAGAGAGGACAACGTGAAGACGACAGACTGACCCTAGACTAAGACTGACCCTACTGACCCTACAGTAGGACTGACCCTACTGACCCTACAGTAGGACAGACCCTACAGTAGGACAGACCCTACAGTAGGACTGACCCTACAGTAGGACTGACCCTACAGTAGGACTGACCCTACAGTAGGACTGACCCTACAGTAGGACTGACCCTACAGCAGGACTGACCCTACAGCAGGACTGACCCTACAGCAGGACTGACCCTACTGACCCTACAGCAGGACTGACCCTACAGCAGGACTGACCCTACTGACCCTACAGTAGGACAGACCCTACTGACCCTACAGTAGGACTGACCCTACAGCAGGACTGACCCTACAGCAGGACTGACCCTACAGTAGGACTGACCCTACTGACCCTACAGCAGGACTGACCCTACTGACCCCAGAGCAGGACTGACCCTACAGTAGGACTGACCCTACAGCAGGACTGACCCTCTCCGGCTTTTAAAGCATAGGATAGAGGGGGGCTTTACACCATGTTAACTTAGTGACCGGGGGTGTAGGATAGAGGGGGCTTAGACCATGTTAACTTAGTGACCGGGGGTGTAGGATAGAGGGGGGCTTTACACCATGTTAACTTAGTGACCGGGGTATAGGATAGAGGGGGCTTAGACCATGTTAACTTAGTGACCGGGGTGTAGGATAGAGGGGGCTTTACACCATGTTAACTTAGTGACCGGGGGTGTAGGATAGAGGGGGGCTTTACACCATGTTAACTTAGTGACCGGGGTGTAGGATAGAGGGGGCTTTACACCATGTTAACTTAGGGGGGTGTAGGATAGATGGGGCTTTACACCATGTTAACTTAGTGACCGGGGGTGTAGGATAGAGGGGGCTTAGTTAACTTAGTGACCGGGGTGTAGGATAGAGGGGGCTGTTAACTTAGTGACCGGGGGTGTAGGATAGAGGGGGCTTACACCATGTTAACTTAGTGACCGGGGGTGTAGGATAGAGGGGGCTTTAGACCATGTTAACTTAGTGACCGGGGTGTAGGATAGAGGGGGTTACCCATGTTAACTTAGTGACCGGGGGTGTAGGATAGAGGGGGGCTAGTTAACTTAGGGGGGTGTAGGATAGAGGGGGGCTTTACACCATGTTAACTTAGTGACCGGGGGTGTAGGATAGAGGGGGGCTTTACACCATGGGGGCTTAGACCATGTTAACTTAGTGACCGGGGGTGTAGGATAGAG
>NW_026278822.1:62500-65000 GCF_023373465.1 Oncorhynchus keta | reverse complement strand
AAGGAGGGCCTACAGCAGCACCTAGATCTGTCCTCAACCAAGGAGGACCTACAGCAGCACCTAGATCTGTTCCCAACCAAGGAGGGTCTACAGCAGCACCTAGATCTGTCCCCAACCAAGGAGGGCCTACAGCAGCACCTAGATCTGTCACCAACCAAGGAGGGCCTACAGCAGCACCTAGATCTGTCACCAACCAAGGAGGGCCTACAGCAGCACCTAGATCTGTCCCCAACCAAGGAGGGCCTACAGCAGCACCTAGATCTGTCCCCAACCAAGGAGGGCCTACAGCAGCACCTAGATCTGTCCCCAACCAAGGAAAGCCTACAGCAGCACCTAGATCTGTCACCAACCAAGGAGGGCCTACAGCAGCACCTAGATCTGTCACCAACCAAGGAAAGCCTACAGCAGCACCTAGATCTGTCCCCAACCAAGGAAAGCCTACAGCAGCACCTAGATCTGTCACCAACCAAGGAGGGCCTACAGCAGCACCTAGATCTGTCACCAACCAAGGAAAGCCTACAGCAGCACCTAGATCTGTCACCAACCAAGGAGGGCCTACAGCAGCACCTAGATCTGTCACCAACCAAGGAAAGCCTACAGCAGCACCTAGATCTGTCACCAACCAAGGAGGGCCTCCAGCAGCACCTAGATCTGTCACCAACCAAGGAGGGCCTACAGCAGCACCTAGATCTGTCCCCAACCAAGGAGGGCCTACAGCAGCACCTAGATCTGTCCCCAACCAAGGAGGGCCTACAGCAGCACCTAGATCTGTCCCCAACCAAGGAGGGCCTACAGCAGCACCTAGATCTGTCCCCAACCAAGGAGGGCCTACAGCAGCACCTAGATCTGTCACCAAACAAGGAAAGCCTCCAGCAGCACCTAGATCTGTCACCAACCAAGGAGGGCCTACAGCAGCACCTAGATCTGTCACCAACCAAGGAAAGCCTACAGCAGCACCTAGATCTGTCACCAACCAAGGAGGGCCTACAGCAGCACCTAGATCTGTCACCAACCAAGGAAAGCCTACAGCAGCACCTAGATCTGTCACCAACCAAGGAGGGCCTCCAGCAGCACCTAGATCTGTCACCAACCAAGGAGGGCCTACAGCAGCACCTAGATCTGTCCCCAACCAAGGAGGGCCTACAGCAGCACCTAGATCTGTCCCCAACCAAGGAGGGCCTACAGCAGCACCTAGATCTGTCCCCAACCAAGGAGGGCCTACAGCAGCACCTAGATCTGTCCCCAACCAAGGAGGGCCTACAGCAGCACCTAGATCTGTCACCAAACAAGGAAAGCCTCCAGCAGCACCTAGATCTGTCACCAACCAAGGAGGGCCTACAGCAGCACCTAGATCTGTCACCAACCAAGGAAAGCCTACAGCAGCACCTAGATCTTCTGCACAGATTCTGTCAGACCTGGGCCCTGACAGTAAATCTCAGTAAGACCAAAATAATGGTGTTCCAAAAAAGGTCCAGTCACCAGGACGACAAATACAAATTCCATCTAGACACCATTTCCCGAGAACACAAAAATAACTATACAAACCTCGGCCTAAACATCAGCATCACAGGTAACTTCCACAAAGCTGTGAACGAGCTGAGAGACAAGGCAAGAAGGGTCTTCTAAATGTCTTCTACACCATCAAAAGGAACATAAAATTTGACATACCAATTATGATCTGGTTAAAAACACTTGAATCAGTCATAGAGTCCATTGCCCTTTAAGGTTGTGAAGTCTGGGGTCCGCTCACCAACCAAGAATTCACAAAATGGGACAAAAAAAAAACAATTTGAGATTCTGCAAAAATATCCTCAGTGTACAACGTAAAACACCACATAATGCACGCAGAGCAGAATTAGGCCGATACCCACTAAAATCTACAACCACCTAAAAGGAAGTGATCGATTGGGTGAAATACCACAGTGTGACATCACAGCAGCAAGATTTGTGACCTGTTGCCACAAGAAAAGGTCAACCAGTTTTTGTACTATTTGCACATCATTACAACTCTGTATAAAGACATCTGAAATGTCTTTATTCCTTTGGAACTTGTGAGTGTAATGTTTACTGTTCATTTTTTATTGTTTATTTCACTTTTGTATATGATTTATTTCACTTGCTTTGGCAATGTAAACATATGTTTTCCATGACAATAAAAACCCTTACATTGAAATAGAGAGAGAGATGAGAGAGGCAGAGAGAGAGAGACAGATGAGAGAGAGACAGATGAGAGAGAGAGACAGATGAGAGAGAGAGAGGCAGAGAGAGAGGCAGAGAGAGAGAGAGAGAGAGAGGCAGAGAGAGAGAGAGAGAGAGAGAGAGAGAGAGGCAGAGAGAGAGAGAGGCAGAGAGAGAGAGGCAGAGAGAGAGGCAGAGAGAGAGAGAGAGAGAGAGAGAGAGAGGGAGAGAGAGGCAGAGAGAGAGAGGCAGAGAGAGAGGCAGAGAGAGAGAGAGAGAGAGAGAGAGAGGCAGAGAGAGAGAGAGGCAGAGAGAGAGGCAG
>NW_026278822.1:40000-60000 GCF_023373465.1 Oncorhynchus keta | reverse complement strand
ACAGAGGAGCAGCAGCAGCTGGAACAGAACCTTCTTACGGACCTCTCCCTGGAACTGGATCAGACCACAGAACCTACAGGAGGGGAGAGAGTGTAGGGTTCGGGTTCGGAGGAGAGAGTGTAGGGTTCGGGTTCGGAGGAGAGAGTGTAGGGTTCGGAGGAGAGAGTGTAGGGTTCGGAGGAGAGAGTGTAGGGTTCGGGTTCGGAGGAGAGAGAGTAGGGTTCGGGTTCGGAGGAGAGAGATTAGGGTTCGGGTTCGGAGGAGAGAGAGTAGGGTTCGGAGGAGAGAGATTAGGGTTCGGAGGAGAGAGAGTAGGGTTCGGAGGAGAGAGTGTAGGGTTCGGAGGAGAGAGTGTAGGGTTCGGGGGAGAGAGTGTAGGGTTCGGGGAGAGAGTGTAGGGTTCGGGGAGAGAGAGTAGGGTTCGGGGAGAGAGTAGGGTTCGGGGGAGAGAGAGTAGGGTTAGGAGGAGAGAGAGTAGGGTTAGGAGGAGAGAGAGTAGGGTTAGGAGAGAGAGAGAGTTAGGGTTAGAGAGAGGAGGAGGAGAGAGAGGGTTAGGAGGAGAGAGAGTAGGGTTCGGAGGAGAGAGAGTAGGGTTCGGAGGAGAGAGAGTAGGGTTCGGAGGAGAGAGAGTAGGGTTCGGAGGAGAGAGAGTAGGGTTCGGAGGAGAGAGAGTAGGGTTCGGAGGAGAGAGAGTAGGGTTCGGAGGAGAGAGAGTAGGGTTCGGAGGAGAGAGAGTAGGGTTCGGAGGAGAGAGAGTAGGGTTCGGAGGAGAGAGAGTAGGGTTCGGAGGAGAGAGAGTAGGGTTCGGAGGAGAGAGAGTAGGGTTCGGAGGAGAGAGAGTAGGGTTAGGAGGAGAGAGAGTAGGGTTAGGAGGAGAGAGAGTAGGGTTAGGAGGAGAGAGAGTAGGGTTAGGAGGAGAGAGAGTAGGGTTAGGAGGAGAGAGAGTAGGGTTAGGAGGAGAGAGAGTAGGGTTAGGAGGAGAGAGAGTAGGGTTAGGAGGAGAGAGAGTAGGGTTAGGAGGAGAGAGAGTAGGGTTAGGAGGAGAGAGAGTAGGGTTAGGAGGAGAGAGAGTAGGGTTAGGAGGAGAGAGAGTAGGGTTCGGAGGAGAGAGAGTAGGGTTAGGAGGAGAGAGAGTAGGGTTCGGAGGAGAGAGAGTAGGGTTCGGAGGAGAGAGAGTAGGGTTCGGAGGAGAGAGAGTAGGGTTAGGAGGAGAGAGAGTAGGGTTAGGAGGAGAGAGAGTAGGGTTAGGAGGAGAGAGAGTAGGGTTAGGAGGAGAGAGAGTAGGGTTAGGAGGAGAGAGTAGGGTTAGGAGGAGATAGAGTAGGGTTAGGAGGAGAGAGAGTAGGGTTAGGGAGAGAGAGAGTAGGGTTCGGGGAGAGAGAGTAGGGTTAGGAGGAGAGAGAGGGGTTCGGAGGAGAGAGAGAGTAGGGTTAGGAGGAGAGAGAGTAGGGTTAGGAGGAGAGAGAGTAGGGTTAGGAGGAGAGAGAGTAGGGTTAGGAGGAGAGAGAGTAGGGTTAGGAGGAGAGAGAGTAGGGTTAGGAGGAGAGAGAGTAGGGTTAGGAGGAGAGAGAGTAGGGTTAGGAGGAGAGAGAGTAGGGTTAGGAGGAGAGAGAGTAGGGTTCGGAGGAGAGAGTAGGGTTCGGAGGAGAGAGAGTAGGGTTAGGAGGAGAGAGAGTAGGGTTAGGAGGAGAGAGAGTAGGGTTAGGAGGAGAGAGAGTAGGGTTAGGAGGAGAGAGAGTAGGGTTAGGAGGAGAGAGAGTAGGGTTAGGAGGAGAGAGAGTAGGGTTAGGAGGAGAGAGAGTAGGGTTAGGAGGAGAGAGAGTAGGGTTAGGAGGAGAGAGAGTAGGGTTAGGAGGAGAGAGAGTAGGGTTAGGGTTAGGGTTAGGAGGAGAGAGTAGGGTTAGGAGGAGAGAGAGTAGGGTTAGGAGGAGAGAGAGTAGGGTTAGGAGGAGAGAGAGTAGGGTTAGGGGGAGAGAGAGTAGGGTTCGGAGGAGAGAGAGTAGGGTTAGGAGGAGAGAGAGTAGGGTTAGGAGGAGAGAGAGTAGGGTTAGGAGGAGAGAGAGTAGGGTTAGGAGGAGGAGAGAGAGTAGGGTTAGGAGGAGAGAGAGTAGGGTTAGGAGGAGAGAGAGTAGGGTTAGGAGGAGAGAGAGTAGGGTTAGGAGGAGAGAGAGTAGGGTTAGGAGGAGAGAGAGTAGGGTTAGGAGGAGAGAGAGTAGGGTTAGGAGGAGAGAGAGTAGGGTTCGGAGGAGAGAGAGTAGGGTTCGGAGGAGAGAGAGTAGGGTTCGGAGGAGAGAGAGTAGGGTTCGGAGGAGAGAGAGAGGGGTTAGGAGGAGAGAGAGAGTAGGGTTAGGAGGAGAGAGAGTAGGGTTAGGAGGAGAGAGAGTAGGGTTAGGAGGAGAGAGAGTAGGGTTAGGAGGAGAGAGTAGGGTTAGGAGGAGATAGAGAGGGTTAGGGAGAGAAGTAGGGTTAGGGAGAGAGAGTAGGGTTCGGGGAGGAGAGTAGAGGAGGGTTAGGAGGAGAGAGAGTAGGGTTCGGAGGAGAGAGAGTAGGGGTTAGGAGGAGAGAGAGTAGGGTTAGGAGGAGAGAGAGGGGTTAGGAGGAGAGAGAGTAGGGTTAGGAGGAGAGAGAGTAGGGTTAGGAGGAGAGAGAGTAGGGTTAGGAGGAGAGAGAGTAGGGTTAGGAGGAGAGAGAGTAGGGTTAGGAGGAGAGAGAGTAGGGTTCGGAGGAGAGAGAGTAGGGTTAGGAGGAGAGAGAGTAGGGTTAGGAGGAGAGAGAGTAGGGTTAGGAGGAGAGAGAGTAGGGTTAGGAGGAGAGAGAGTAGGGTTAGGAGGAGAGAGAGAGGGTTAGGAGGAGAGAGAGTAGGGTTAGGAGGAGAGAGAGTAGGGTTAGGAGGAGAGAGAGGGTTAGGAGGGAGAGAGAGTAGGGTTAGGAGGAGAGAGAGTAGGGTTAGGGTTAGGGTTAGGAGGAGAGAGTAGGGTTAGGAGGAGAGAGAGTAGGGTTAGGAGGAGAGAGAGTAGGGTTAGGAGGAGAGAGAGTAGGGTTAGGAGGAGAGAGAGTAGGGTTCGGGGGAGAGAGAGTAGGGTTCGGAGGAGAGAGAGTAGGGTTAGGAGGAGAGAGAGTAGGGTTAGGAGGAGAGAGAGTAGGGTTAGGAGGAGAGAGAGTGTGTATATTAGGTTGTGTGTTATGACTAAATGTTTTATCAGAGGTGAGATGCAGTGGACATGTATTTGGAGGGTGGAAGGGTAGGTAGGTGTGTGTGTGTGTGTGTGTGTGTGTGTGTGTGTGTGTGTGTGTGTGTGTGTGTGTGTGTGTGTGTGTGTGTGTGTGTGTGTGTGTGTGTGTGTGTGTGTTAAAAGAAACCCCACTCACACAGCGATGGCGGAGCGGAGCTTCTGAGTGTCCTTGGACTTCTTAATCTCTTCCTTACAGAGAGACAACAAGTCCACACAGAACTGATGACTACAGAGAGAGAGAGAGAGAGAGAGACAGAGAGAGAGAGAGAGAGAGAGAGAGAGAGAGAGAGAGAGAGAGAGAGAGAGAATAGAGGCAAGAGAGAGAGCAGAGAAGAGAAAAAGAGAGAGAATAGAGGATAGAGGCAAGAGAGAGAGCAGAGAAGAGGAGAGAGAGAATAGAGGATAGAGGCAAGAGAGAGAGCAGAGAAGAGGAGAGAGAGTATAGAGGATGGAGGCAAGAGAGAGAGCAGAGAAGAGGAGAGAGAGAATAGAGGATAGAGGCAAGAGAGAGAGCAGAGAAGAGGAGAGAGAGAATAGAGGATAGAGGCAAGAGAGAGAGCAGAGAAGAGGAGAGAGAGAATAGAGGATGGAGGCAAGAGAGAGAGCAGAGAAGAGGAGAGAGAGAATAGAGGATAGAGGCAAGAGAGAGAGCAGAGAAGAGGAGAGAGAGTATAGAGGATGGAGGCAAGAGAGAGAGCAGAGAAGAGGAGAGAGAGAATAGAGGATAGAGGCAAGAGAGAGAGCAGAGAAGAGGAGAGAGAGAATAGAGGATAGAGGCAAGAGAGAGAGCAGAGAAGAGGAGAGAGAGTATAGAGGATGGAGGCAAGAGAGAGAGCAGAGAAGAGGAGAGAGAGAATAGAGGATAGAGGCAAGAGAGAGAGCAGAGAAGAGGAGAGAGAGAATAGAGGATGGAGGCAAGAGAGAGAGCAGAGAAGAGGAGAGAGAGAATAGAGGATGGAGGCAAGAGAGAGAGCAGAGAAGAGGAGAGAGAGAATAGAGGATGGAGGCAAGAGAGAGAGCAGAGAAGAGGAGAGAGAGAATAGAGGATGGAGGCAAGAGAGAGAGAGCAGAGAAGAGAGAAAAAGAGAGAGAATAGAGGATAGAGGCAAGAGAAAGAGAGCAGAGAAGAAAAGAGAGAAACAGAGAGAGGAGAGAGAAGAGCAGAGAGAGCAAATAACAGATTAGCGTAGCGTCTATTCATTCCATCAGCCACTATATTACATATCTTCATGTATTCTACATACACAACACTATAACTCTTCGAAATGTCCCGGTTCTGCCAGATAAGGAAGTAGTACTGAGTCCTACCTAACAGGCATCAGTAGAACAGTCTATAACATGAACCCCACTCACTCCTGGTCTGTAGTGAAGGTGTCAAAACAGGCTCTAGCCAGCATCTGGTCCAGCATCTTCAGGAAGGGGATAGACACCCTGCACAGAGACACAGGACACACAGTTTACCACTAGTTTAGTTTCCTCTGTAGTTTACCAGGTTAGTTTCATTTCCTCTGTAGTTTACCGGGTTAGTTTCATTTCCTCTGTAGTTTACCAGGTTAGTTTAATTTCCTCTGTAGTTTACCAGGTTAGTTTAATTTCCTCTGTAGTTTACCAGGTTAGTTTCCTCTGTAGTTTACCAGGTTAGTTTCCTCTGTAGTTTACCAGGTTAGTTTCCTCTGTAGTTTACCAGGTTAGTTTCATTTCCTCTGTAGTTTACCAGGTTAGTTTCCTCTGTAGTTTACCAGGTTAGTTTCATTTCCTCTGTAGTTTACCAGGTTAGTTTCCTCTGTAGTTTACCAGGTTAGTTTCCTCTGTAGTTTACCAGGTTAGTTTCCTCTGTAGTTTACCAGGTTAGTTTCCTCTGTAGTTTACCAGGTTAGTTTCCTCTGTAGTTTACCAGGTTAGTTTAATTTCCTCTGTAGTTTACCAGGTTAGTTTCCTCTGTAGTTTACCAGGTTAGTTTAATTTCTTCTGCAGTTTACCAGGTTAGTTTCATTTCCTCTGTAGTTTACCAGGTTAGTTTCATTTCCTCTGTAGTTTACCAGGTTAGTTTCCTCTGTAGTTTACCAGGTTAGTTTAATTTCCTCTGTAGTTTACCAGGTTAGTTTCCTCTGTAGTTTACCAGGTTAGTTTCATTTGTAGTTTACCAGGTTAGTTTCATTTGTAGTTTACCAGGTTAGTTTAATTTATTCTGTAGTTTACCAGGTTAGTTTCATTTCCTCTGTAGTTTACCAGGTTAGTTTCATTTCCTCTGTAGTTTACCAGGTTAGTTTCATTTCCTCTGTAGTTTACCAGGTTAGTTTCATTTCCTCTGTAGTTTACCAGGTTAGTTTCCTCTGTAGTTTACCAGGTTAGTTTCATTTCCTCTGTAGTTTACCAGGTTAGTTTCCTCTGTAGTTTACCAGGTTAGTTTCATTTCCTCTGTAGTTTACCAGGTTAGTTTCATTTGTAGTTTACCAGGTTAGTTTCATTTCTTCTGTAGTTTACCAGGTTAGTTTCCTCTGTAGTTTACCAGGTTAGTTTCATTTCCTCTGTAGTTTACCAGGTTAGTTTCATTTCTTCTGTAGTTTACCAGGTTAGTTTAATTTCTTCTGTAGTTTACCAGGTTAGTTTCCTCTGTAGTTTACCAGGTTAGTTTCATTTCCTCTGTAGTTTACCAGGTTAGTTTCCTCTCTGTAGTTTACCAGGTTAGTTTCATTTCCTCTGTAGTTTACCAGGTTAGTTTCATTTCCTCTGTAGTTTACCAGGTTAGTTTCATTTCCTCTGTAGTTTACCAGGTTAGTTTCCTCTGTAGTTTACCAGGTTAGTTTCATTTCCTCTGTAGTTTACCAGGTTAGTTTCCTCTGTAGTTTACCAGGTTAGTTTCCTCTGTAGTTTACCAGGTTAGTTTCCTCTGTAGTTTACCAGGTTAGTTTCCTCTGTAGTTTACCAGGTTAGTTTCCTCTGTAGTTTACCAGGTTAGTTTCCTCTGTAGTTTACCAGGTTAGTTTCATTTCCTCTGTAGTTTACCAGGTTAGTTTCCTCTGTAGTTTACCAGGTTAGTTTCCTCTGTAGTTTACCAGGTTAGTTTCATTTCCTCTGTAGTTTACCAGGTTAGTTTCCTCTGTAGTTTACCAGGTTAGTTTCATTTCCTCTGTAGTTTACCAGGTTAGTTTCATTTCCTCTGTAGTTTACCAGGTTAGTTTCATTGAGATTGACACTAGAGAGAGACAGTGTAATAAACATTTATTTTTTTAACTATAAATGTAAACCTCCCCACGTGACTGTAAAACTGAAAGAGAGAAAAGAGTGTGTGAAAGCATGGATACAAAGGTGTGTGTGTGTGTACCTGTCATTTCTCAGGTTGTCTCTGAAGACATGCAGCAGTGCCTCACTAAACTGTCCCAGTGCTGCTGCATCCTGCTGAATCAGCATCAGGTGGTCGAACAGAGACTGGGAGGAGAAACGCACCTGGAGACGGAGGGAGGGAGGGAGAGAGAGAGAGAGGGGGGGGAGGGATAGAGAGGGAGAGATGGGGAGGGAGACAAGGAGGGAGGGAGGGAGGGAGAGAGAGGGATATAGAGACGGAGAGACAAGGAGAGAGGGAGGGAGGGAGGGCGGGAGGGCAGGAGGGAGGGAGACAAGGAGGGCGGGAGGGAGAGACAAGGAGGGATATAGAGAGGGAGAGACAAGGAGAGAGGGAGAGAGGGAGACAAGGAGGGAGACAAGGAGGGCGGGAGGGAGAGACAAGGAGGGATATAGAGAGGGAGAGAGGGAGACAAGGAGGGAGACAAGGAGGGAGGGAGGGCGGGAGGGAGACAAGGAGGGAGGGAGGGCGGGAGGGCAGGAGGGAGGGAGACAAGGAGGGAGACAAGGAGGGAGGGAGGGCGGGAGGGCAGGAGACAAGGAGGGCGGGAGGGAGAGACAAGGAGGGATATAGAGAGGGAGAGACAAGGAGAGAGGGAGAGAGGGAGGGAGACAAGGAGGGAGGGAGGGCGGGAGGGAGACAAGGAGGGAGGGAGGGCGGGAGGGAGACAAGGAGGGAGGGAGGGCGGGAGGGAGGCAAGGAGGGAGGGAGACAGGGAGAGGGATATAGAGACGGAGAGACAAGGAGAGAGACAAGGAGAGAGACAGGGAGGGAGGGAGGGAGGGAGGGAGGGAGGGAGGGAGGGAGGGAGGGAGGGAGGGAGGGAGGGAGGGAGACAAGGAGGGAGGGAGACAAGGAGGGAGGGAGACAAGGAGGGAGGGAGACAAGGAGGGAGGGAGGGAGGGAGAGGGATATAGAGACGGAGAGACAAGGAGAGAGGGAGGGAGGGGAGGGGAGGGGAGGGGAGGGGAGGGGAGGGGAGGGGAGGGGAGGGGAGGGGAGGGGAGGGGAGGGGAGGGGAGGGAGGGAGGGAAGGGGGAAGGGAAGGGAAGGGGAGGGGAGGGGAGGGATAGACATCAGTGTGGTTAACATCAGACAGAGGACTGATAGATAGACATCATGTTGAAGTTAACATCAGAGCCAGAGGACTGTAACAGATCAGTAGAAACTCTGAGATCCAGACCAGAACAGTAAAAGTATAGAACAGGATATTACCACTGCGTTTAACATGGTGTAAGTCTGGACCGTGTGAGAAGCCTCATTGAGCAACATTAAGTCAAAACAGCTCATCTCTCTGTCTGCGTAACAAATGACACTATTTCCTACATAGTGCACTACTTTTGACCAGGGCCCATAGGGGAGAGGGTTCTATTTTGGGACGCACACTCTGATGTCCTGGCATCACTTCCTTCCCATAGTGATGACAGGTTGAAACTGAGTGACACACTGAAGGCTGGTGACAACTGGCTCATCGTTCCCATAGCAACAACACAGCATCAACACCCGCTGGAGGGGAGAGGACTTCTGTCTTCCCATTAGCCCCCCCCCCAGAGGGGTTGTCTTTCCCTAGCTGACTGGGGCTGAGGGAGAGAGACCAGGGACATTAGTCCCCTCCAGAGGGGTTGTCTTTCTCCTAGCTGACTGGGGCTGAGAGGGAGAGAGACCAGGGACATTAGTCCCCCAGAGGGGTTGTCTTTCCCTAGCTGACTGGGGCTGAGGGAGAGAGACCAGGGACATTAGTCCCCCCAGAGGGGTTGTCTTTCCCCTAGCTGACTGGGGCTGAGGGAGAGAGACCAGGGACATTAGTCCCCCCAGAGGGGTTGTCTTTCCCCTAGCTGACTGGGGCTGAGGGAGAGAGACCAGGGACATTAGTTCCCCCAGAGGGGTTGTCTTTCCCCTAGCTGACTGGGGCTGAGGGAGAGAGACCAGGGACATTAGTCCCCCAGAGGGGTTGTCTTTCCCCTAGCTGACTGGGGCTGAGGGAGAGAGACCAGGGACATTAGTCCCCCCAGAGGGGTTGTCTTTCCCCTAGCTGACTGGGGCTGAGGGAGAGAGACCAGGGACATTAGTCCCCCCCAGAGGGGTTGTCTTTCCCCTAGCTGACTGGGGCTGAGGGAGAGAGACCAGGGACATTAGTTCCCCCTAGAGGGGTTGTCTTTCTCCTAGCTGACTGGGGCTGAGGGAGAGAGACCAGGGACATTAGTCCCCCAGAGGGGTTGTCTTTCTCCTAGCTGACTGGGGCTGAGGGAGAGAGACCAGGGACATTAGTTCCCCCAGAGGGGTTGTCTTTCTCCTAGCTGACTGGGGCTGAGGGAGAGAGACCAGGGACATTAGTTCCCCCAGAGGGGTTGTCTTTCTCCTAGCTGACTGGGGCTGAGGGAGAGAGGACTTCCGTCTTCTATACTTTGGCAATGTCTGTAGTTTTTTAAATTTGATTTGACCTTTATTTAACTTGGCAAGTCAGTTAAGAACAAATTCTTATTTTCAATGATGGCCTAGGAACAGTGTGTTAACTGCCTGTTCAGGGGCAGAACGATAGATCTGCTAAATGGTTTTTGTATGTGGTATTTCTCTGCCTCTTGCTATAATCTGGCTGGACTGGAGACACACAGACACTTCTGAGGTAGCCAGAACTGTGTCCCTGGGCTGATCAGGAGTTGGTTGTCACACACAACAGTCCAAAGTGATGAAGCATCCTGTTGGATCCTGGAAACTTTCTCATAGTCCTCGTCTCCTTTACCGCCTTTTCACATTCGTGTTGAGATATTTCATAAACCATCTCCTGTGAGACTCCCCTCCCCCCTCTCCCACTGCTTAGTCCAACTCTCTTCTCCTCTCATACCCCCCTGAAAGACCAGCATGTCATCACGGCAGGGTAGTCTAGTGGTTAGAGTGTTGGACTAGTAACCGGAAGGTTGCAAGTTCAAACCCCCGAGCTGACAATATCGCAACACGAATGTGAAAAGGCGGTAAAGGAGACGAGGACGATGAGAAAGTTTCCAGGATCCAACAGGATGCTTCATCACTTTGGACTGTTGTGTGTGACAACCAACTCCTGATCAGCCCAGGGACACAGTTCTGGCTACCTCAGAAGTGTCTGTGTGTCTCCAGTCCAGCCAGATTATAGCAAGAGGCAGAGAAATACCACATACAAAAACCATTTAGCAGATCTTATTGAGGGTGGAGCTTGTGTTCCTAGCTCCAACAGTGGAGCAATATCTAACAATACACAACCTAAAGTAAAGGAATGGAGTTAAGAATATATAAATATTTGGATGAGCAATGTCAGAGCGACATAGACTAAGATAAAGTAGAATAGAATACAGTATATACATATGAGATGAGTAATGCAGGATATGTGAACATGATTAAAGTGACCAGTGTTCCATTATTAAAGTGACCCGTGTTCCATTATTAAAGGGACCCGTGTTCCATTATTAAAGTGACCAGTGTTCCATTATTAAAGTGACCAGTGTTCCATTATTAAAGTGACCAGTGTTCCATTATTAAAGGGACCAGTGTTCCATTACTAAAGTGACCAGTGTTCCATTATTAAAAGTGACCAGTGTTCCATTATTAAAGGGACCAGTGTTCCATTATTAAAGGGACCAGTGTTCCATTATTAAAGGGACCAGTGTTCCATTACTAAAGTGACCAGTGTTCCATTATTAAAAGTGACCAGTGTTCCATTATTAAAAGTGACCAGTGTTCCATTATTAAAAGTGACCAGTGTTCCATTATTAAAGAGACCAGTGTTCCATTATTAAAGGGACCCGTGTTCCATTATTAAAGTGACCAGTGTTCCATTATTAAAGGGACCAGTGTTCCATTATTAAAGGGACCAGTGTTCCATTATTAAAGGGACCAGTGTTCCATTACTAAAGTGACCAGTGTTCCATTATTAAAAGTGACCAGTGTTCCATTATTAAAAGTGACCAGTGTTCCATTATTAAAAGTGACCAGTGTTCCATTATTAAAGAGACCAGTGTTCCATTATTAAAGGGACCCGTGTTCCATTATTAAAAGTGACCAGTGTTCCATTATTAAAGGGACCAGTGTTCCATTATTAAAGTGACCAGTGTTCCATTACTAAAGTGACCAGTGTTCCATTATTAAAAGTGACCAGTGTTCCATTATTAAAAGTGACCAGTGTTCCATTATTAAAAGTGACCAGTGTTCCATTATTAAAGAGACCAGTGTTCCATTATTAAAGGGACCCGTGTTCCATTATTAAAGGGACCAGTGTTCCATTATTAAAGGGACCAGTGTTCCATTATTAAAGGGACCAGTGTTCCATTATTAAAGGGACCAGTGTTCCATTATTAAAAGTGACCAGTGTTCCATTATTAAAAGTGACCAGTGTTCCATTATTAAAGAGACCAGTGTTCCATTATTAAAGTGACCAGTGTTCCATTATTAAAGTGACCAGTGTTCCATTATTAAAGTGACCAGTGTTCCATTATTAAAAGTGACCAGTGTTCCATTATTAAAGTGACCAGTGTTCCATTATTAAAGTGACCAGTGTTCCATTATTAAAGTGACCAGTGTTCCATTACTAAAGGGACCAGTGTTCCATTACTAAAGGGACCAGTGTTCCATTATTAAACTGACCAGTGTTCCAAAGGAAAGACCAGCCAACATCACTAAACACAGATCCATTTGTTCTGGATCAACTCCCATCCTTAAAGAAAGGGGAGACCAGCCAACATCACTAAACACAGATCCATTTGTTCTGGATCAACTCCCATCCTTAAAGAAAGGAAAGACCAGCCAACATCACTAAACACAGATCCATTTGTTCTGGATCAACTCCCATCTGTGTTTTGGGTTTTAGGTTGTTGTTTACAGGAACCAGGTGGATGTGGGCCAGAGGAGCGTCAAGCTGATGCCTGGTGCCCGAGAAACAAAGACTGATAGAACAGATGAGAGTGGAGGTACTGGTGTCCTCAGTGGTGTGAATATTAGCAGTGTGATGGAACCCCCCCTGCTGGCCTTCAGACCCACACACTGGAGAGACCAGTGGTCAAACCACTGTTTCACTAAGGTGCTTTTCCACAGACAACATCATGACTTTCGTTGACTCACATATCTGCAACAACATGCAGTCTTTGGACTGTAGCAGTGTGGGAACCACAGTCAATGTACGATGGACACAGTGAGGTATAGTGGTGTGTGGTACTGGTACTGGGCCAGACAGTGGGGGCTAGTGGTGTGGTACTGGTACTGGGCCAGACAGTGGGGGCTAGTGGTGTGTGTGGTACTGGTACTGGGGCTGGTACTGGTACTGGGCCAGACAGTGAGGTATAGTGGTGTGTGGTACTGGGCCAGAAAGTTACTGGGCCAGACAGTGAGGTATAGTGGCGTGTGGTACTGGTACTGGGCCAGACAGTAAGGTATAGTGGTGTGTGGTACTGGGCCAGACAGTAAGGTATAGTGGGGTTGGTACTGGGCCAGACAGTGAGGTATAGTGGCGTGTGGTACTGGTACTGGGGCTGACAGTGAAGTATAGTGGTGTGTGGTACTGGTACAGGGCCAGACAGTGAGGGCTAGTGGCGTGTGGTACTGGTACTGGGCCAGACAGTGAGGGCTAGTGGCGTGTGGTACTGGGCCAGACAGTGAGGTATAGTGGTGTGGTACTGGTACTGGGTCAGACAGTGAGGTATAGTGGCGTGTGGTACTGGGCCAGACAGTGAGATATAGTGGCGTGTGGTACTGGTACTGGGGCTGACAGTAAGGTATAGTGGCGTGTGGTACTGGTACTGGGCCAGACAGTGAGGGCTAGTGGCGTGTGGTACTGGTACTGGGCCAGACAGTGAGGGCTAGTGGCGTGTGGTACTGGTACTGGGGTCAGACAGTGAGGTAAAGTAGTGTGTGGTACTGGTACTGGGCCAGACAGTGAGGGCTAGTGGTGTGTGGTACTGGGCCAGACAGTGAGATATAGTGGCGTGTGGTACTGGTACTGGGTCAGACAGTGAGGTATAGTGCTGTGTGGTACTGGGCCAGACAGTGAGGTATAGTGGCGTGTGGTACTGGGCCAGACAGTGAGGTATAGTGGCGTGTGGTACTGGTACTGGGCCAGACAGTGAGATATAGTGGTGTGTGGTACTGGTACTGGGCCAGACAGTGAGGTATAGTGGTGTGTGGTACTGGGCCAGACAGTGAGGTATAGTGGTACTGGTACTGGGCCAGACAGTGAGGTATAGTGCTGTGTGGTACTGGTACTGGGCCAGACAGTGAGGGCTAGTGGCGTGTGGTACTGGGCCAGACAGTGAGGTATAGTGGTGTGGTACTGGTACTGGGCCAGACAGTGAGGTATAGTGGCGTGTGGTACTGGTACTGGGCCAGACAGTGAGGTATAGTGGTGTGGTACTGGTACTGGGCCAGACAGTAAGGTATAGTGGTGTGTGCTACTGGGCCAGACAGTGAGGGCTTGTGGTGTGTGGTACTGGGGTTGGTACTGGGCCAGACAGTGAGGTATAGTGGCGTGTGGTACTGGTACTGGGGCTGACAGTGAGGTATAGTGGTGTGTGGTACTGGTACTGGGCCAGACAGTGAGGGCTAGTGGCGTGTGGTACTGGGCCAGACAGTGAGGTATAGTGGTGTGGTACTGATACTGGGTGAGACAGTGATGTATAGTGGCGTGTGGTACTGGGCCAGACAGTGAGGTATAGTGGCGTGTGGTACTGGTACTGGGCCAGACAGTGAGGTATAGTGGCGTGTGGTACTGGTACTGGGCCAGACAGTGAGGGCTAGTGGCGTGTGGTACTGGGCCAGACAGTGAGGTAAAGTAGTGTGTGGTACTGGTACTGGGCCAGACAGTGAGGGCTAGTGGTGTGTGGTACTGGGCCAGACAGTGAGGTAAAGTGGTGTGTGGTACTGGTACTGGGCCAGACAGTGAGGGCTAGTGGTGTGTGGTACTGGGCCAGATAGTGAGGTATAGTGCTGTGTGGTACTGGTACTGGGCCAGACAGTGAGGTATAGTGGTGTGTGGTACTGGTACTGGGCCAGACAGTGAGGTATAGTGGTGTGTGGTACAGGTACTGGGCCAGACAGTGAGGTATAGTGGTACTGGTACTGGGCCAGACGTTGAGGTATAGTGCCGTGTGGTACTGGGCCAGCCAGTGAGGTATAGTGGTGTGTGGTACTGGGCCAGACAGTGAGATATAGTGGTACTGGTACTGGGCCAGACAGTGAAGTATAGTGGTGTGTGGTACTGGTACTGGGCCAGACAGTGAGGTATAGTGGCGTGTGGTACTGGTACTGGGCCAGACAGTGAGGTATAGTGGCGTGTGGTACTGGGCCAGCCAGTGAGGTATAGTGGTGTGTGGTACTGGGCCAGCCAGTGAGGTATAGTGGTGTGTGGTACTGGGCCAGACAGTGAGATATAGTGGTACTGGTACTGGGCCAGACAGTGAAGTATAGTGGTGTTTGGTACTGGTACTGGGCCAGACAGTGAGGTATAGTAGCGTGTGGTACTGGTACTGGGCCAGACAGTGAGGTATAGTGGCGTGTGGTACTGGTACTGGGCCAGACAGTGAAGTATAGTGGTGTGTGGTACTGGTACTGGGCCAGACAGTGAGATACTGTAGCTACAGACAGATAACGACAGACACAGACTGTGGCTATAGACAGATAACCACAGACAGATGACTACAAACAGCTACTGTCGCTACAGACAGATAACCACAGACAGACAACAGACACAGACTGTGGATATAGATAGCTAACTATAGACAGACAACCACAGATACATGCTCTAGCTACAGACAGATAGCCACAGACACATAACTACAGACATACAATGCAGCCACAGATGGATAACCACAGACACATACTGTGGCTTCAGACAGATAGCTACAGGCATATAACTACAGACATATACTGTGGCCACAGGCATATAACTACAGACACAACTACAGACAGATAGCGACAGGCATATAACTACAGACATAACTACAGACCAGTGGCAGTCAGTGCCGTTTAAGATTTATTTCTATTACAGCATATTGATGACTGTCATTCATATTCCGTTCACCCAGTTCAATGTAACATCGATAGGTTTAGGCTACTACATGATACTAGAATGTTCCCTACCCATCATGAGTTGATACAACCTAGCCTATGAATGACAGTTTATAACCTAGCCTATGAATGACAGTTTATAACCTAGCCTATGAATGACAGTTTATAACCTAGCCTATGAATGACAGTTTATAACCTAGCCTATGAATGACAGTTTATAACCTAGCCTATGAATGACAGTTTATAACCTAGCCTCTGAATGACAGTTTATAACCTAGCCTCTGAATGACAGTTTATAACCTAGCCTATGAATGACAGTTTATAACCTAGCCTATGAAGGACAGTTTATAACCTAGCCTATGAAGGACAGTTTATAACCTAGCCTATGAAGGACAGTTTATAACCTAGCCTATGAAGGACAGTTTATAACCTAGCCTATGAAGGACAGTTTATAACCTAGCCTATGAAGGACAGTTTATAACCTAGCCTATGAAGGACAGTTTATAACCTAGCCTCTGAAGGACAGTTTATAACCTAGCCTCTGAATGACAGTTTATAACCTAGCCTCTGAATGACAGTTTATAACCTAGCCTATGAAGGACAGTTTATAACCTAGCCTATGAAGGACAGTTTATAACCTAGCCTATGAATGACAGTTTATAACCTAGCCTATGAATGACAGTTTATAACCTAGCCTATGAATGACAGTTTATAACCTAGCCTATGAATGACAGTTTATAACCTAGCCTATGAAGGACAGTTTATAACCTAGCCTATGAAGGACAGTTTATAACCTAGCCTATGAAGGACAGTTTATAACCTAGCCTATGAAGGACAGTTTATAACCTAGCCTATGAAGGACAGTTTATAACCTAGCCTATGAAGGACAGTTTATAACCTAGCCTATGAAGGACAGTTTATAACCTAGCCTATGAAGGACAGTTTATAACCTAGCCTATGAAGGACAGTTTATAACCTAGCCTATGAATGACAGTTTATAACCTAGCCTATGAATGACAGTTTATAACCTAGCCTATGAATGACAGTTTATAACCTAGCCTATGAATGACAGTTTATAACCTAGCCTATGAATGACAGTTTATAACCTAGCCTATGAATGACAGTTTATAACCTAGCCTATGAATGACAGTTTATAACCTAGCCTATGAAGGACAGTTTATAACCTAGCCTATGAAGGACAGTTTATAACCTAGCCTATGAAGGACAGTTTATAACCTAGCCTATGAAGGACAGTTTATAACCTAGCCTATGAAGGACAGTTTATAACCTAGCCTATGAAGGACAGTTTATAACCTAGCCTATGAATGACAGTTTATAACCTAGCCTATGAATGACAGTTTATAACCTAGCCTATGAAGGACAGTTTATAACCTAGCCTATGAAGGACAGTTTATAACCTAGCCTATGAAGGACAGTTTATAACCTAGCCTATGAAGGACAGTTTATAACCTAGCCTATGAAGGACAGTTTATAACCTAGCCTATGAAGGACAGTTTATAACCTAGCCTATGAATGACAGTTTATAACCTAGCCTATGAATGACAGTTTATAACCTAGCCTATGAATGACAGTTTATAACCTAGCCTATGAAGGACAGTTTATAACCTAGCCTATGAAGGACAGTTTATAACCTAGCCTATGAAGGACAGTTTATAACCTAGCCTATGAAGGACAGTTTATAACCTAGCCTATGAAGGACAGTTTATAACCTAGCCTATGAAGGACAGTTTATAACCTAGCCTATGAAGGACAGTTTATAACCTAGCCTATGAAGGACAGTTTATAACCTAGCCTATGAATGACAGTTTATAACCTAGCCTATGAAGGACAGTTTATAACCTAGCCTATGAATGACAGTTTATAACCTAGCCTATGAAGGACAGTTTATAACCTAGCCTATGAAGGACAGTTTATAACCTAGCCTATGAATGACAGTTTATAACCTAGCCTATGAAGGACAGTTTATAACCTAGCCTATGAATGACAGTTTATAACCTAGCCTATGAAGGACAGTTTATAACCTAGCCTATGAAGGACAGTTTATAACCTAGCCTATGAAGGACAGTTTACAACGCAGGTGCACACAGGTTGAGAGAATTGAGGAATAAAGGTGACAGACTAAACATATTCAATACCGCCTTGCACACTCTTTCCTGCATCTAGCTGATCTAGAGTGTAATCATTAGTCCCAACAGTTGCAAACGAGAGTTTCTATTGGACAAATTCAGGTATGTTTATCCCGGTTTTTCTACAGAATCGGTGCAATGAACACACCCCTGAGCACACGCAAACACAGTTCTCTTTCATAGCAGCCACATACAAACAGCTCTTTGTGTATATAAATTCCTTCTCACATCTATCTACGTGCTCTCCCCTCTCACCTTTTCCCTTCGCTTGTGGACTTCAGTGCACAACACATTAGCTGTCTGTGACCAGGCGAAAAAAAACATTTCCAAGCCAAACCTTCATATCATGACCGCTAACCGCACACAGCCTACATTGTTGTCACGTCATAGTCAACATGGCTACTAGGACTAACCCTTTAGTGAACCCGCTACAATCGTGCAGTGTACAGTCAGCAAGCAGTTTATCAGTTACACAGACTGGCCCCGGTGGCAAAACATTAATAAAACCAAAAGCTTACCTTGACTTGGAAGAGTTCCAGCGTTGGATAGCCATAGCCAACTAGCTAACATAGCATCCCTCTCTGTTGGATAGTCATAGCCAGCTAGCTAACATAGCATCCCTCTCTGTTGGATAGTCATAGCCAGCTAGCTAACATAGCATCCCTCTCTGTTGGATAGTCATAGCCAGCTAGCTAACATAGCATCCCTCTCTGTTTGTGCAGGGTGTTTCAGTAGGCTAAACTAGCTAGCTACATTAGCTAGCTAAGTAAGTGAAGAAAAAGAAGAAGAAATATAGCTACAGTAGCTCTCTCGCTCACTGGTCTCTCACTCACTCTTGCTTCTTGTTCGTTTACATTTTTTGTTTAAATGTATTCGTTAAAAACTGTTGAACTATTGTTTTTCTCTCTCTTTGAGTCAACTACTCACCACGTTATGCACTGCGGTTCTAGCTAGCTGTAGCTTACGCTTTCACGACTAGAACTGGCTACACCATGGTACTACTGTAGACCTTCATTGCAAAACAGTTTTAATCCATTATTTGGTGGCATGTGGAAAAGGATAACTTGTTTTATACTTCACAATTCGCATTTTTATGAAATTCACTCTGAGGAGTCTCCACTGCTACAGACACAGGGCTACAGACACAGGGCTACAGACACAGAGCTACAGACACAGAGCTACAGACACAGAGCTACAGACACAGAGCTACAGACACAGAGCTACAGACACAGGGCTACAGGGCTACAGACAGAGCTGCAGACACAGAGCTGCAGACACAGAGCTACAGACACAGAGCTGCAGACACAGAGCTGCAGACACAGAGCTGCAGACACAGAGCTATAGACACAGAGCTGAAGACACAGCTGCAGACACAGAGCTATAGACACAGAGCTACAGGGCTACAGACACGGGGCTACAGACACAGAGTTACAGGGCTGCAGACACAGAGCTATAGACACAGAGCTATAGACACAGAGCTATAGACACAGAGCTATAGACACAGAGCTATAGACACAGAGCTATAGACACAGGGCTACAGGGCTACAGACAGAGCTACAGACACAGAGCTACAGACACAGAGCTACAGACACAGAGCTACAGGGCTACAGACACGGGGCTACAGACACGGGGCTACAGACACAGAGTTACAGGGCTACAGACACAGAGCTACAGACACAGAGCTACAGACACAGCGCTACAGACACATGGCTACAGACACAGGGCTACAGACACAGGGCTACAGACACAGGGCTACAGACACAGGGCTACAGACACAGGGCTACAGACACAGGGCTCCAGACACGTACCGTAGACTCAGTCAGTCCTCCTACAGACACGGTCAACCCCAGCAGTGTGTGGTACTGGTATTGGGGCAGTCGGAGCAGCTGGGTGATGTGGGGGAAGGCCTGAGACGGAGCGTTCCAGTTCAGACCCTCTGTCCCTTCACTGAGAGCACAGAGACACACACGGGGTACAGTTAGTTCTTCAATAATAATAATAATATAATAATATATGCCATTTAGCAGACGCTTTTATCCAATAACTATTCAATAACTGACCTGTAAATCTTTCATTGAAATGTGCCCACTGTATTACCCTGAGCCATCCATAGTACTGTATGAGATTACCCTGAGACATCCATAGTACTGTATGAGATTACCCTGAGACATCCATAGTACTGTATGAGATTACCCTGAGACATCCATAGTACTGTATGAGATTACCCTGAGCCATCCATAGTACTGTATGAGATTACCCTGAGACATCCATAGTACTGTATGAGATTACCCTGAGCCATCCATAGTACTGTATGAGATTACCCTGAGCCATCCATAGTACTGTATGAGATTACCCTGAGCCATCCATAGTACTGTATGAGATTACCCAGAGCCATCCATAGTACTGTATGAGATTACCCTGAGACATCCATAGTACTGTATGAGATTACCCTGAGACATCCATAGTACTGTATGAGATTACCCTGAGACATCCATAGTACTGTATGAGATTACCCTGAGACATCCATAGTACTGTATGAGATTACCCTGAGACATCCATAGTATTGTATGAGATTACCCTGAGACATCCATAGTACTGTATGAGATTACCCTGAGCCATCCATAGAGTCGTGTATGAGATTACCCAGAACCCAGAGGGATAATGTGGTTGCCTCACCTAGCTACCTGATAACCACTCTGTTGAGGGATAGTGTGTTTGTCTCATCTAGCTACCTGATAACTACGCTGAGGGATAATGTACTGACTGTGATGTGGTTGTCTCACCTAGCTACCTGATAACTACTCTGAGTGATAATGTACTGACTGATGTGGTTGTCTCATCTAGCTACCTTCAGATGTAAGTCACTTTGGATAACAGCATCTGCTAAATGACAGCAATGTAAATGTGTTTAGACTCACGTAGGGAAGATGGCGAGCAGCTCCTCTCGGTGGGGGATGTGAGGTACTGCAGGGTTGTTACTATGGAGGAGCCTGACGAACACTGATCCAGCATGGGCTCTGTAGCGGTCGATCTTCTCTGCTGACTGCTGGGCCAAGCTACACATCATACCATTCACCCTGAGGAGGAGAGATGAGAGGAGGAGAGGAGAGGGGGAGGAAATGAGGAGAGATGAGAGGAGAGGGATGAGAGGAGGAGAGGGATGAGAGAGGAGATGAGGAGAGATGAGAGGAGGAGAGGATAGAGGGAGGAGATGAGTAGAGATGAGAGGAGTAGAGGGAGGAGATGAGTAGAGAT
>NW_026278822.1:0-35000 GCF_023373465.1 Oncorhynchus keta | reverse complement strand
GTAGTGTAGTTAACTAATAGGTGTAGTTAACTAACAGGTGTAGTTAACTAACAGGTGTAGTGTTATTAACTAACAGGTGTAGTGTAGTTAACTAATAGGTGTAGTTAACTAACAGGTGTAGTTAACTAACAGGTGTAGTGTTATTAACTAACAGGTGTAGTGTAGTTAACTAACAGGTGTAGTTAACTAACAGGTGTAGTTAACTAACAGGTGTAGTGTTATTAACTAACAGGTGTAGTGTTGTTAACTAACAGGTGTAGTGTTGTTAACTAACAGGTGTAGTGTTAACTAACAGGTGTAGTGTTGTTAACTAACAGGTGTAGTGTTAACTAACAGGTGTAGTTAACTAACAGGTGTAGTGTTGTTAACTAACAGGTGTAGTGTTGTTAACTAACAGGTGTAGTTAACTAACAGGTGTAGTGTTGTTAACTAACAGGTTTGGTGTTGTTAACTAACAGGTGTAGTGTTGTTAACTAATAGGTGTAGTGTTATTAACTAACAGGTGTAGTTAACTAACAGGTGTAGTGTTGTTAACTAACAGGTGTAGTGTTGTTAACTAACAGGTGTAGTGTTGTTAACTAATAGGTGTAGTGTTATTAACTAACAGGTGTAGTTAACTAACAGGTGTAGTGTTGTTAACTAACAGGTGTAGTGTTATTAACTAACAGGTGTAGTGTTATTAACTAACAGGTGTAGTGTTATTAACTAACAGGTGTTGTTAACTAACAGGTGTAGTGTTATTAACTAACAGGTGTAGTGTTGTTAACTAACAGGTGTAGTGTTGTTAACTAACAGGTGTAGTGTTGTTAACTAACAGGTGTAGTGTTAACTAACAGGTGTAGTGTTGTTAACTAACAGGTGTAGTTAACTAACAGGTGTAGTGTTGTTAACTAACAGGTGTAGTGTTGTTAACTAACAGGTGTAGTGTTGTTAACTAACAGGTGTAGTGTTGTTAACTAACAGGTGTAGTGTTGTTAACTAACAGGTGTAGTTAACTAACAGGTGTAGTGTTATTAACTAACAGGTGTTATTAACTAACAGGTGTAGTGTTGTTAACTAACAGGTGTAGTGTTGTTAACTAACAGGTGTAGTGTTATTAACTAACAGGTGTAGTGTTGTTAACTAACAGGTGTAGTGTTATTAACTAACAGGTGTAGTGTTGTTAACTAATAGGTGTAGTGTTATTAACTAACAGGTGTAGTGTTGTTAACTAACAGGTGTAGTGTTATTAACTAATAGGTGTAGTGTTGTTAACTAACAGGTGTAGTGTTGTTAACTAATAGGTGTAGTGTTATTAACTAACAGGTGTAGTGTTGTTAACTAACAGGTGTTATTAACTAACAGGTGTAGTGTTGTTAACTAACAGGTGTAGTGTTGTTAACTAACAGGTGTAGTGTTGTTAACTAATAGGTGTAGTGTTATTAACTAACAGGTGTAGTGTTGTTAACTAACAGGTGTAGTTAACTAACAGGTGTAGTGTTATTAACTAACAGGTGTAGTGTTAACTAACAGGTGTAGTGTTAACTAACAGGTGTAGTGTTAACTAACAGGTGTAGTGTTTAACTAACAGGTGTAGTTAACTAACAGGTGTAGTGTTGTTAACTAACAGGTGTAGTGTTGTTAACTAACAGGTGTAGTGTTAACTAACAGGTGTAGTTAACTAACAGGTGTAGTGTTGTTAACTAACAGGTGTAGTTAACTAACAGGTGTAGTGTTAAACTAACAGGTGTAGTTAACTAACAGGTGTAGTTAACTAACAGGTGTAGTTAACTAACAGGTGTAGTTAACTAACAGGTGTAGTGTTGTTAACTAACAGGTGTAGTTAACTAACAGGTGTAGTTAACTAACAGGTGTAGTTAACTAACAGGTGTAGTGTTAAACTAACAGGTGTAGTGTTGTTAACTAACAGGTGTAGTGTTGTTAACTAACAGGTGTTGTTAACTAACAGGTGTAGTGTTATTAACTAACAGGTGTATTAACTAACAGTTAACTAACAGGTGTAGTTAACTAACAGGTGTAGTGTTATTAACTAACAGGTGTGTTATTAACTAACAGGTGTTGTTAACTAACAGGTGTAGTTAACTAACAGGTGTGTTGTTAACTAACAGGTGGTGTTGTTAACTAACAGGTGTAGTTAACTAACAGGTGTAGTGAACTAACAGGTGTAGTTAACTAACAGGTGTAGTTAACTAACAGGTGTAGTTAACTAACAGGTGTAGTGTAACTAACAGGTGTAGTGTTGTTAACTAACAGGTGTAGTGTTGTTAACTAACAGGTGTAGTGTTGTTAACTAACAGGTGTAGTTAACTAACAGGTGTTATTAACTAACAGGTGTTATTAACTAACAGGTGTAGTGTTGTTAACTAACAGGTGTAGTGTTGTTAACTAACAGGTGTAGTGTTATTAACTAACAGGTGTTGTTAACTAACAGGTGTAGTGTTGTTAACTAACAGGTGTAGTGTTGTTAACTAACAGGTGTAGTGTTGTTAACTAACAGGTGTAGTGTTGTTAACTAACAGGTGTAGTGTTGTTAACTAACAGGTGTCGTTAACTAACAGGTGTAGTGTTGTTAACTAACAGGTGTAGTGTTAACTAACAGGTGTAGTGTTGTTAACTAACAGGTGTTATTAACTAACAGGTGTAGTGTTGTTAACTAACAGGTGTAGTGTTGTTAACTAACAGGTGTAGTGTTGTTAACTAATAGGTGTAGTGTTATTAACTAACAGGTGTAGTGTTAACTAACAGGTGTAGTTAACTAACAGGTGTAGTGTTATTAACTAACAGGTGTAGTGTTATTAACTAACAGGTGTAGTGTTATTAACTAACAGGTGTAGTGTTATTAACTAACAGGTGTAGTGTTAACTAACAGGTGTAGTGTTATTAACTAACAGGTGTAGTGTTGTTAACTAACAGGTGTAGTGTTATTAACTAACAGGTGTAGTGTTAACTAACAGGTGTAGTGTTGTTAACTAACAGGTGTAGTTAACTAACAGGTGTAACTAACAGGTGTTTATTAACTAACAGGTGTAGTGTTAACTAACAGGTGTAGTTAAACTAACAGGTGTAGTGTTATTAACTAACAGGTGTAGTGTTAAACTAACAGGTGTAGTGTTAACTAACAGGTGTAGTGAACTAACAGGTGTAGTGTTGTTAACTAACAGGTGTTGTTAACTAACAGGTGTAGTGTTATTAACTAACAGGTGTAGTGTTGTTAACTAACAGGTGTAGTGTTATTAACTAACAGGTGTAGTTAACTAACAGGTGTAGTGTTATTAACTAACAGGTGTTGTTAACTAACAGGTGTAGTGTTGTTAACTAACAGGTGTAGTGTTATTAACTAATAGGTGTAGTGTTATTAACTAACAGGTGTAGTGTTGTTAACTAATAGGTGTAGTGTTATTAACTAACAGGTGTTGTTAACTAACAGGTGTAGTTAACTAACAGGTGTAGTGTTGTTAACTAACAGGTGTAGTGTTGTTAACTAACAGGTGTAGTGTAGTTAACTAACCTGTGTTGTTAACTAACAGGTGTCATTAACTAACAGGTGTAGTTAACTAATAGGTGTAGTGTTGTTAACTAACAGGTGTCATTAACTAACAAGTGTAGTTAACTAACAGGTGTAGTGTTGTTAACTAACAGGTGTTATTAACTAACAGGTGTTGTTAACTAACAGGTGTAGTTAACTAACAGGTGTAGTTAACTAACAGGTGTTGTTAACTAACAGGTGTAGTGTTGTTAACTAACAGGTGTTATTAACTAACAGGTGTTATTAACTAACAGGTGTTGTTAACTAACAGGTGTTGTTAACTAACAGGTGTTGTTAACTAACAGGTGTTGTTAACTAACAGGTGTTGTTAACTAACAGGTGTAGTGTTAACTAACAGGTGTAGTGTTGTTAACTAACAGGTGTAGTGTTGTTAACTAACAGGTGTAGTGTTGTTAACTAACAGGTGTTGTTAACTAACAGGTGTAGTGTTGTTAACTAACAGGTGTAGTTAACTAACAGGTGTTGTTATTAACTAACAGGTGTAGTGTTGTTAACTAACAGGTGTTGTTAACTAACAGGTGTTGTTAACTAACAGGTGTAGTGTTGTTAACTAACAGGTGTAGTGTTGTTAACTAACAGGTGTTGTTAACTAACAGGTGTAGTGTTGTTAACTAACAGGTGTCATTAACTAACAGGTGTAGTGTTGTTAACTAACAGGTGTAGTGTTGTTAACTAACAGGTGTCATTAACTAACAGGTGTAGTTAACTAACAGGTGTTGTTAACTAACAGGTGTAGTGTTGTTAACTAACAGGTGTCATTAACTAACAGGTGTAGTTAACTAACAGGTGTAGTGTTGTTAACTAACAGGTGTAGTGTTGTTAACTAACAGGTGTCATTAACTAACAGGTGTAGTTAACTAACAGGTGTAGTGTTGTTAACTAACAGGTGTAGTGTTGTTAACTAACAGGTGTCATTAACTAACAGGTGTTGTTAACTAACAGGTGTAGTGTTGTTAACTAACAGGTGTTATTAACTAACAGGTGTTGTGTTGTTAACTAACAGGTGTTATTAACTAACAGGTGTAGTGTTGTTAACTAACAGGTGTCATTAACTAACAGGTGTAGTTAACTAACAGGTGTAGTGTTGTTAACTAACAGGTGTAGTGTTGTTAACTAACAGGTGTTGTTAACTAACAGGTGTAGTTAACTAACAGGTGTAGTGTTGTTAACTAACAGGTGTCATTAACTAACAGGTGTTGTTAACTAACAGGTGTAGTGTTATTAACTAACAGGTGTTGTTAACTAACAGGTGTAGTGTTGTTAACTAACAGGTGTAGTGTTGTTAACTAACAGGTGTCATTAACTAACAGGTGTAGTTAACTAACAGGTGTAGTGTTGTTAACTAACAGGTGTAGTTAACTAACAGGTGTAGTGTTGTTAACTAACAGGTGTAGTGTTATTAACTAACAGGTGTAGTGTTGTTAACTAACAGGTGTTATTAACTAACAGGTGTTATTAACTAACAGGTGTTGTTAACTAACAGGTGTAGTGTTGTTAACTAACAGGTGTAGTGTTGTTAACTAACAGGTGTAGTGTTGTTAACTAACAGGTGTTATTAACTAACAGGTGTTGTTAACTAACAGGTGTAGTTAACTAACAGGTGTAGTGTTGTTAACTAACAGGTGTAGTGTTATTAACTAACAGGTGTAGTGTTGTTAACTAACAGGTGTTATTAACTAACAGGTGTTATTAACTAACAGGTGTTATTAACTAACAGGTGTTATTAACTAACAGGTGTTATTAACTAACAGGTGTTATTAACTAACAGGTGTTGTTAACTAACAGGTGTAGTAACTAACAGGTGTAGTTAACTAACAGGTGTGGTGTTATTAACTAACAGGTGTAGTGTTGTTAACTAACAGGTGTTAGTTAACTAACAGGTGTAGTGTAACTAACAGGTGTTGTTAACTAACAGGTGTAGTGTTGTTAACTAACAGGTGTAGTATTAACTAACAGGTGTATTAACTAACAGGTGTAGTGTTGTTAACTAACAGGTGTTAACTAACAGGTGTAGTTAACTAACAGGTGTTATTAACTAACAGGTGTAGTTAACTAACAGGTGTTATTAACTAACAGGTGTAGTGTTATTAACTAACAGGTGTGTTGTTAACTAACAGGTGTGTTAACTAACAGGTGTAGTGTGTTAACTAACAGGTGTAAACTAACAGGTGTAGTGTTGCTAACAGGTGTTGTTAACTAACAGGTGTAGTGTTGTTAACTAACAGGTGTTAACTAACAGGGTGTTGTTAACTAACAGGTGTAGTGTTGTTAACTAACAGGTGTAGTGTTGTTAACTAACAGGTGTAGTGTTGTTAACTAACAGGTGTAGTGTTGTTAACTAACAGGTGTAGTGTTGTTAACTAACAGGTGTAGTGTTGTTAACTAACAGGTGTAGTGTTGTTAACTAACAGGTGTAGTGTAACTAACAGGTGTAGTGTTGTTAACTAACAGGTGTAGTGTTGTTAACTAACAAACTAACAGGTGTAGTGTTGTTAACTAACAGGTGTTGTTAACTAACAGGTGTTGTTAACTAACAGGTGTAGTGTGTGTTAACTTAACAGGTGTAGTTAACAACAGGTGTAACAGTTAACTAACAGGTGTAGTGTTGTTAACTAACAGGTGTAGTGTTGTTAACTAACAGGTGTAGTGTTGTTAACTAACAGGTTTAACTAACAGGTGTTGTTAACTAACAGGTGTTGTTAACTAACAGGTGTTGTTAACTAACAGGTGTTGTTAACTAACAGGTGTAGTTAACTAACAGGTGTAGTTAACTAACAGGTGTAGTGTTATTAACTAACAGGTGTAGTTAACTAACAGGTGTAGTTAACTAACAGGTGTAGTGTTATTAACTAACAGGTGTTGTTAACTAACAGGTGTAGTGTTGTTAACTAACAGGTGTAGTGTTAACTAACAGGTGTAGTGTTGTTAACTAACAGGTGTTGTTAACTAACAGGTGTAGTGTTGTTAACTAACAGGTGTAGTTAACTAACAGGTGTAGTTAACTAACAGGTGTAGTTAACTAACAGGTGTAGTTAACTAACAGGTGTAGTTAACTAACAGGTGTAGTTAACTAACAGGTGTAGTGTTAAACTAACAGGTGTTGTTAACTAACAGGTGTTGTTAACTAACAGGTGTAGTGTTATTAACTAACAGGTGTTATTAACTAACAGGTGTTGTTAACTAACAGGTGTTGTTAACTAACAGGTGTAGTTAACTAACAGGTGTTGTTAACTAACAGGTGTAGTTAACTAACAGGTGTACAGTACCTGGTGTAGTTTTCCATGGATCATGAACCTTGGTAGAGAACTCAGGGCCAGTGCACTGCCACATCGGGTCAATACCTCCGTACTCTTTAACCCTGCTATATACTGGGACACCAGGACCTCTACACAAAGAACACACACACACACACACACACACACACACACACACACACACACACGTGTTAGGTATGGCTAGTTTTTAATGAAGCCTTCTAATGGCGCTCCCCGGCCCCTGGTACAGTGCTACTCACCCTGCATCTGGGGGTCAGCCACGCCTGGCTGGGGCTGGTAGTACTGCTCACACAGAGCTGCCAGGGCGGACACTGCTGCCTCCTATAGGGGGGAGGACCACATTACACATTAACCATTATACAAAGTATTCAGACCCCTTGACTTTTTCCACATTTTGTTATGTTACAGCCTTACTCTAAAATATATTAAATAAATAAAAATCCTCAGCAATCTAAACAAAATACCTCATACTGACAAAACAGGTTTTTTAGAAATGTTAGCAAATTTATATATATTTTTAACTTAAATGTCATATTTAAATAAGTATTCAGACTTGCTATGAGACTTGACATTTTGCTCAGCTACATCCTGTTTCCATTGATCATCCTTGAGATGTTTAATTGGGGTCCACCGGTGGGAAATTCAATTGATTGGGCATCATTTGGAAAGGCACACACCTGTCTATATAAGGTCCCACAGTTGACAGTGCTTGTCAGAGCAAAAAACCAAGCCATGAGGTTGAAGGAATTGTCCATGGAGCTCCGAGACAGGATTGTGTCGAGCCACAAAAATCTGGTGAAGGGTACAAAAAAAAAAACTGTGTAGCATTGAAGGTTCCCAAGAACAACGTGGTCTCCATTCTTAAATAGGAGAAGTTTGGAACCCTCAAGACTCTTCCTAGAACTGGCCCCCCGGCCAAACTGAGCAATCTGGGGAGAAGGGCCTTGGTCAGGGAGGTGACCAAGAACCCAATGGTCACTCTGACAGAGCTCCAGAGTTCCTCTGAGGAGATGGGAGAACCTTCCAGAAGAACAACAATCTCTGCAGCACTCCATCAATCAGGCCTTTATGGTAGAGTGGCCAGATGGAAGCCGCTCCTCAGTGGAAGGAACATGACAGCCCACTTGGAATTTGCCATAAGGCACCTAAAGACTCTCAGACCATGAGAAACAAGATTCTCTGGTCTGATGAAACCAAGATTAAACTCTTTGGCCTGAATGCCAGGCTTCACGTCTGGGGGAAACCTGGCACCATCCCTACGGTGAAGCATGGTGGTGGCAGCATCATGCTATGGGGGTGTTTTCTAGCGACAGGGAGCGGGAGACTAGTCAGGATCGAGGCAAAGATGAACGGAGCAAAGTATAGAGAGACACTTGATGAAAACCTGCTCCAGAGCCCTCAGGACCTCAGACTGGAGCGGTGGTTCACGTTCCAACAGGACAACGACCCTAAACACACAGCCAAGACAAAGCAGGAGTGGCTTTGGGACAAGTGTCTGAATGTCCTTGAGTGGCCCAGCCAGAGCCCGGACTTGAACCTGATCGAACATCTCTGGAGAGACCTGAAAATAGCTGTGCAGCGACGCTCCCCATCCAACCTGACAGAGCTTGAGAGGATCTGCAGAGCAGAATGGGAGAAACTCCCCAAATACAGGTGTGCCAAGCTGGTAGCGTCATACCCAAGAAGACTTGAGGCTGTAATCGCTGCCAAAGGTGCTTCAACAAAGTACTGAGTAAAGTTTTTTATTTTTAATAAATTATCAAAAAAAGTTTTTGCCTTGTCATTTTGGGGTATTGTGCGTAGCTTCGATGAGGAACAAAAAAGACTTAATCAATATTAGAATAAGGCTGTAAAGTAACAAAATGTGGGAAAAGTCAAGGGGTCTGAATACTTTCCAAAGGACTACAATGTAAATCCCACAAAAAAGCAATTTCACAATATGGTTAGAGGTTAGGGTTAGGTTTAACAGTTAGGGTTAGTGGTTAAGGTAATGGTTAGGGTTAGAGGTTAGGTTTAACAGTTAGGGTTAGTGGTTAGGGTTAAGGTAATGGTTAGGGTTAGAGGTTAGGTTTAACAGTTAGGGTTAGTGGTTAGGGTTATGGTAATGGTTAGGGGTTAGGTTTAACAGTTAGGGTTAAGGTAATGGTTAGGGTTAGAGGTTAGGTTTAACAGTTAGGGTTAGAGGTTAGGTTTAACAGTTAGGGTTAGAGGTTAGGTTTAACAGTTAGGGTTAGAGGTTAGGTTTAACAGTTAGGGTTAGAGGTTAGGTTTAACAGTTAGGGTTAGAGGTTAGGTTTAACAGTTAGGGTTAGAGGTTAGGTTTAACAGTTAGGGTTAGAGGTTAGGTTTAACAGTTAGGGTTAGAGGTTAGGTTTAACAGTTAGGGTTAGAGGTTAGGTTTAACAGTTAGGGTTAGAGGTTAGGTTTAACAGTTAGGGTTAGTGGTTAGGTTTAACAGTTAGGGTTAGTGGTTAGGGTTAAGGTAATGGTTATGGTTAGGGTAATGGTTAGGGTTAAGGTAATGGTTAGGGTTAGTGGTTAGGGTTAAAGTAATGGTTAGGGGTTAGGTTTAACAGTTAGGGTTAAGGTAATGGTTAGGGTTAGTGGTTAGGGTTACGGTAATGGTTAGGGTTAAGGTAATGGTTAGGGTTAGAAGTTAGGGTTAAGGTAATGGTTAGGGTTAAGGTAATGGTTAGGTTTAACAGTTAGGGTTAAGGTAATGGTTAGGTTTAGTGGTTAGGGTTAAGGTAATGGTTAGGTTTAGTGGTTAGGGTTAAGGTAATGGTTAGGTTTAGTGGTTAGGGTTAAGGTAATGGTTAGGTTTAGTGGTTAGGGTTAAGGTAATGGTAAGTTTTAGTGGTTAGGGTTAAGGTAATGGTTAGGGTTAGGGTTAAGGTAATGGTTAGGGTTAGGGTTAAGGTAATGGTTAGTGGTTAGGGTTACGGTAATGGTTAGGGTTAGTGGTTAGGGTTAAGGTAATGGTTAGTGGTTAGGGTTAAGGTAATGGTTAGGGTTAAGGTAATGGTTAGGGTTATGTTAAACAGTTAGGGTTAAGGTAATGGTTAGGGTTAGTGGTTAGGGTTAAGGTAATGGTTAGGGTTAAGGTAATGGTTAGGGTTAGTGGTTAGGGTAATGGTTAGGGTTAGTGGTTAGGGTTAAGGTAATGGTTGGGGTTAAGGTAATGGTTAGGGTTAGTGGTTAGGGTTAAGGTAATGGTTAGGGTTAGAGTTAAGGTAATGATTAGGGTTAGTGGTTAAGGTAATGGTTAGTGGTTAAGGTAATGGTTAGGGTTAAGGTAATGGTTAGGGTTAAGGTAATGGTTAGGGGTTAGTGGTTAAGGTAATGGTTAGGGTTAGTGGTTAAGGTAGTGGTTAGTGGTTAGGGTTAAGGTAATGGTTAGGGTTAGTGGTTAAGGTAATGGTTAGGGTTAGTGGTTAGGGTTAAGGTAATGGTTAGGGTTAGTGGTTAAGGTAATGGTTAGGGTTAGTGGTTAAGGTTAGTGGTTAAGGTAATGGTTAATGGTTAAGGTAATGGTTAGGGTTAGTGGTTAAGGTAATGGTTAGGGTTAGTGGTTAAGGTAATGGTTAGGGGTTAAGGTAATGGTTAGGGGTTAAGGTAATGGTTAGGGGTTAAGGTAATGGGTAGGGGTTAAGGTAATGGGTAGGGTTAGTGGTTAAGGTAATGGTTAGGGTTTGTGGTTAAGGTAATGGTTAGGTTAGTGGTTAGGGTTAAGGTAATGGTTAGGGTTACTGGTTAGGGTTAAGGTAATGGTTAGGGTTAGTGGTTAGGGTTAGTGGTTAAGGTAATGGTTAGGGTTAGTGGTTAAGGTAATGGTTAGGGTTAGTGGTTAAGGTAATGGTTAGGGGTTAAGGTAATGGTTAGGGGTTAAGGTAATGGGTAGGGTTAGTGGTTAAGGTAATGGTTAGGGTTTGTGGTTAAGGTAATGGTTAGGTTAGTGGTTAGGGTTAAGGTAATGGTTAGGGTTAGTGGTTAGGGTTAAGGTAATGGTTAGGGTTAGTGGTTAAGGTAATGGTTAGGGTTAGTGTTAAGGTAATGGTTAGTGGTTAAGGTAATGGTTAGGGTTAAGGTAATGGTTAGGGTTAGTGGTTAAGGTAATGGTTAGGGTTAGTGGTTAAGGTAATGGTTAAGGTAATGGTTAGGGTTAGTGGTTAAGGTAATGGTTAGGTTAGTGGTTAGGGTTAAGGTAATGGTTAGGGTTAGTGGTTAAGGTCATGGTTAGGTTAGTGGTTAGGGTTAAGGTAATGGTTAGGGTTAGTGGTTAAGGTAATGGTTAGGTTTAGTGGTTAGGGTTAAGGTAATGGTTAGGGTTAGTGGTTAAGGTAATGGTTAGTGGTTAAGGTAATGGTTAGTGGTTAAGGTAATGGTTAGGGTTAGTGGTTAAGGTAATGGTTAGGGTTAATGGTTAAGGTAATGGTTAAGGTTATGGTTAAGGTAATGGTTAGGTTAGTGGTTAGGGTTAAGGTAATGGTTAGGGGTTAAGGTAATGGTTAGGGTTAGTGGTTAAGGTAATGGTTAGGGTTAGTGGTTAAGGTAATGGTTAGGGTTAGTGGTTAAGGTAATGGTTAGGGTTAGTGGTTAAGGTAATGGTTAGGGTTAGTGGTTAAGGTAATGGTTAGGGTTAGTGGTTAAGGTAATGGTTAGTGGTTAAGGTAATGGTTAGTGGTTAAGGTAATGGTTAGTGGTTAAGGTAATGGTTAGGTTAGTGGTTAGGGGAAAAGGATGTAGATGCTGTACTGTACCTTGATACCGTCCCTCGGTCCAGGTGAGATGAGGTGGAGGCTCTTCAAGGTGTCGTCTATCAGCCACTGCCAGCCAGCTGAAACAGACAGGGTTTACTCTGTTATGACGGGTCAGTGGTCTGAACAGTACAGACAGGGTTTACTCTGTTATGACGGGTCAGTGGTCTGAACAGTACAGACAGGGTTTACTCTGTTATGACGGGTCAGTGGTCTGAACAGTACAGACAGGGTTTACTCTGTTATGACGGGTCAGTGGTCTGAACAGTACAGACAGGGTTTACTCTGTTATGACGGGTCAGTGGTCTGAACAGTACAGACAGGGTTTACTCTGTTATGACGGGTCAGTGGTCTGAACAGTACAGACAGGGTTTACTCTGTTATGACGGGTCAGTGGTCTGAACAGTACAGACAGGGTTTACTCTGTTATGACGGGTCAGTGGTCTGAACAGTACAGACAGGGTTTACTCTGTTATGACGGGTCAGTGGTCTGAACAGTACAGACAGGGTTTACTCTGTTATGACGGGTCAGTGGTCTGAACAGTACAGACAGGGTTTACTCTGTTATGACGGGTCAGTGGTCTGAACAGTACAGACAGGGTTTACTCTGTTATGACGGGTCAGTGGTCTGAACAGTACAGACAGGGTTTACTCTGTTATGACGGGTCAGTGGTCTGAACAGTACAGACAGGGTTTACTCTGTTATGACGGGTCAGTGGTCTGAACAGTACAGACAGGGTTTACTCTGTTAGTCAGTGGTCTGAACAGTACAGACAGGGTTTACTCTGTTATGACGGGTCAGTGGTCTGAACAGTACAGACAGGGTTTACTCTGTTATGACGGGTCAGTGGTCTGAACAGTACAGACAGGGTTTACTCTGTTATGACGGGTCAGTGGTCTGAACAGTACAGACAGGGTTTACTCTGTTATGACGGGTCAGTGGTCTGAACAGTACAGACAGGGTTTACTCTGTTATGACGGGTCAGTGGTCAGTTTACTCTGTTATGTCTGGTCTGAACAGTACAGACAGGGTTTACTCTGTTATGACGGGTCAGTGGTCTGAACAGTACAGACAGGGTTTACTCTGTTATGACGGGTCAGTGGTCTGAACAGTACAGACAGGGTTTACTCTGTTATGACGGGTCAGTGGTCTGAACAGTACAGACAGGGTTTACTCTGTTATGACGGGTCAGTGGTCTGAACAGTACAGACAGGGTTTACTCTGTTATGACGGGTCAGTGGTCTGAACAGTACAGACAGGGTTTACTCTGTTATGACGGGTCAGTGGTCTGAACAGTACAGACAGGGTTTACTCTGTTATGACGGGTCAGTGGTCTGAACAGTACAGACAGGGTTTACTCTGTTATGACGGGTCAGTGGTCTGAACAGTACAGACAGGGTTTACTCTGTTATGACGGGTCAGTGGTCTGAACAGTACAGACAGGGTTTACTCTGTTATGACGGGTCAGTGGTCTGAACAGTACAGACAGGGTTTACTCTGTTATGACGGGTCAGTGGTCTGAACAGTACAGACAGGGTTTACTCTGTTATGACGGGTCAGTGGTCTGAACAGTACAGACAGGGTTTACTCTGTTATGACGGGTCAGTGGTCTGAACAGTACAGACAGGGTTTACTCTGTTATGACGGGTCAGTGGTCTGAACAGTACAGACAGGGTTTACTCTGTTATGACGGGTCAGTGGTCTGAACAGTACAGACAGGGTTTACTCTGTTATGACGGGTCAGTGGTCTGAACAGTACAGACAGGGTTTACTCTGTTATGACGGGTCAGTGGTCTGAACAGTACAGACAGGGTTTACTCTGTTATGACGGGTCAGTGGTCTGAACAGTACAGACAGGGTTTACTCTGTTATGACGGGTCAGTGGTCTGAACAGTACAGACAGGGTTTACTCTGTTATGACGGGTCAGTGGTCTGAACAGTACAGACAGGGTTTACTCTGTTATGACGGGTCAGTGGTCTGAACAGTACAGACAGGGTTTACTCTGTTATGACGGGTCAGTGGTCTGAACAGTACAGACAGGGTTTACTCTGTTATGACGGGTCAGTGGTCTGAACAGTACAGACAGGGTTTACTCTGTTATGACGGGTCAGTGGTCTGAACAGTACAGACAGGGTTTACTCTGTTATGACGGGTCAGTGGTCTGAACAGTACAGACAGGGTTTACTCTGTTATGACGGGTCAGTGGTCTGAACAGTACAGACAGGGTTTACTCTGTTATGACGGGTCAGTGGTCTGAACAGTACAGACAGGGTTTACTCTGTTATGACGGGTCAGTGGTCTGAACAGTACAGACAGGGTTTACTCTGTTATGACGGGTCAGTGGTCTGAACAGTACAGACAGGGTTTACTCTGTTATGGGGTCAGTGGTCTGAACAGTACAGACAGGGTTTACTCTGTTATGACGGGTCAGTGGTCTGAACAGTACAGACAGGGTTTACTCTGTTATGACGGGTCAGTGGTCTGAACAGTACAGACAGGGTTTACTCTGTTATGACGGGTCAGTGGTCTGAACAGTACAGACAGGGTTTACTCTGTTATGACGGGTCAGTGGTCTGAACAGTACAGACAGGGTTTACTCTGTTATGACGGGTCAGTGGTCTGAACAGTACAGACAGGGTTTACTCTGTTATGACGGGTCAGTGGTCTGAACAGTACAGACAGGGTTTACTCTGTTATGACGGGTCAGTGGTCTGAACAGTACAGACAGGGTTTACTCTGTTATGACGGGTCAGTGGTCTGAACAGTACAGACAGGGTTTACTCTGTTATGACGGGTCAGTGGTCTGAACAGTACAGACAGGGTTTACTCTGTTATGACGGGTCAGTGGTCTGAACAGTACAGACAGGGTTTACTCTGTTATGACGGGTCAGTGGTCTGAACAGTACAGACAGGGTTTACTCTGTTATGACGGGTCAGTGGTCTGAACAGTACAGACAGGGTTTACTCTGTTATGACGGGTCAGTGGTCTGAACAGTACAGACAGGGTTTTACTCTGTTATGACGGGTCAGTGGTCTGAACAGTACAGACAGGTTTTACTCTGTTATGACGTGTCAGTGACAGGGTTTACTCTGTTATGACGGGTCAGTGGTCTGAACAGTACAGACAGGGTTTACTCTGTTATGACGGGTCAGTGGTCTGAACAGTACAGACAGGGTTTACTCTGTTATGACGGGTCAGTGGTCTGAACAGTACAGACAGGGTTTACTCTGTTATGACGGGTCAGTGGTCTGAACAGTACAGACAGGGTTTACTCTGTTATGACGGGTCAGTGGTCTGAACAGTACAGACAGGGTTTACTCTGTTATGACGGGTCAGTGGTCTGAACAGTACAGACAGGGTTTACTCTGTTATGACGGGTCAGTGGTCTGAACAGTACAGACAGGGTTTACTCTGTTATGACGGGTCAGTGGTCTGAACAGTACAGACAGGGTTTACTCTGTTATGACGGGTCAGTGGTCTGAACAGTACAGACAGGGTTTACTCTGTTATGACGGGTCAGTGGTCTGAACAGTACAGACAGGGTTTACTCTGTTAGAGTGGTCTGGGACAGGGTTTACTCTGTTATGACGGGTCAGTGGTCTGAACAGTACAGACAGGGTTTACTCTGTTATGACGGGTCAGTGGTCTGAACAGTACAGACAGGGTTTACTCTGTTATGACGGGTCAGTGGTCTGAACAGTACAGACAGGGTTTACTCTGTTATGACGGGTCAGTGGTCTGAACAGTACAGACAGGGTTTACTCTGTTATGACGGGTCAGTGGTCTGAACAGTACAGTACAGGGTTTACTCTGTTACAGGGTCTTACAGACAGGGTTTACTCTGTTATGACGGGTCAGTGGTCTGAACAGTACAGACAGGGTTTACTCTGTTATGACGGGTCAGTGGTCTGAACAGTACAGACAGGGTTTACTCTGTTATGACGGGTCAGTGGTCTGAACAGTACAGACAGGGTTTACTCTGTTATGACGGGTCAGTGGTCTGAACAGTACAGACAGGGTTTACTCTGTTATGACGGGTCAGTGGTCTGAACAGTACAGACAGGGTTTACTCTGTTATGACGGGTATGACGGGTCAGTGGTCTGAACAGTACAGACAGGGTTTACTCTGTTATGACGGGTCAGTGGTCTGAACAGTACAGACAGGGTTTACTCTGTTATGACGGGTCAGTGGTCTGAACAGTACAGACAGGGTTTACTCTGTTATGACGGGTCAGTGGTCTGAACAGTACAGACAGGGTTTACTCTGTTATGACGGGTCAGTGGTCTGAACAGTACAGACAGGGTTTACTCTGTTATGACGGGTCAGTGGTCTGAACAGTACAGACAGGGTTTACTCTGTTATGACGGGTCAGTGGTCTGAACAGTACAGACAGGGTTTACTCTGTTATGACGGGTCAGTGGTCTGAACAGTACAGACAGGGTTTACTCTGTTATGACGGGTCAGTGGTCTGAACAGTACAGACAGGGTTTACTCTGTTATGACGGGTCAGTGGTCTGAACAGTACAGACAGGGTTTACTCTGTTATGACGGGTCAGTGGTCTGAACAGTACAGACAGGGTTTACTCTGTTATGACGGGTCAGTGGTCTGAACAGTACAGACAGGGTTTACTCTGTTATGACGGGTCAGTGGTCTGAACAGTACAGACAGGGTTTACTCTGTTATGACGGGTCAGTGGTCTGAACAGTACAGACAGGGTTTACTCTGTTATGACGGGTCAGTGGTCTGAACAGTACAGACAGGGTTTACTCTGTTATGACGGGTCAGTGGTCTGAACAGTACAGACAGGGTTTACTCTGTTATGACGGGTCAGTGGTCTGAACAGTACAGACAGGGTTTACTCTGTTATGACGTGTCAGTGGTCTGAACAGTACAGACAGGGTTTACTCTGTTATGACGTGTCAGTGGTCTGAACAGTACAGACAGGGTTTACTCTGTTATGACGGGTCAGTGGTCTGAACAGTACAGACAGGGTTTACTCTGTTATGACGGGTCAGTGGTCTGAACAGTACAGACAGGGTTTACTCTGTTATGACGGGTCAGTGGTCTGAACAGTACAGACAGGGTTTACTCTGTTATGACGGGTCAGTGGTCTGAACAGTACAGACAGGGTTTACTCTGTTATGACGGGTCAGTGGTCTGAACAGTACAGACAGGGTTTACTCTGTTATGACGGGTCAGTGGTCTGAACAGTACAGACAGGGTTTACTCTGTTATGACGGGTCAGTGGTCTGAACAGTACAGACAGGGTTTACTCTGTTATGACGGGTCAGTGGTCTGAACAGTACAGACAGGGTTTACTCTGTTATGACGGGTCAGTGGTCTGAACAGTACAGACAGGGTTTACTCTGTTATGACGGGTCAGTGGTCTGAACAGTACAGACAGGGTTTACTCTGTTATGACGGGTCAGTGGTCTGAACAGTACAGACAGGGTTTACTCTGTTATGACGGGTCAGTGGTCTGAACAGTACAGACAGGGTTTACTCTGTTATGACGGGTCAGTGGTCTGAACAGTACAGACAGGGTTTACTCTGTTATGGTCAGTGGTCTGAACAGTACAGACAGGGTTTACTCTGTTATGACGGGTCAGTGGTCTGAACAGTACAGACAGGGTTTACTCTGTTATGACGGGTCAGTGGTCTGAACAGTACAGACAGGGTTTACTCTGTTATGACGGGTCAGTGGTCTGAACAGTACAGACAGGGTTTACTCTGTTATGACGGGTCAGTGGTCTGAACAGTACAGACAGGGTTTACTCTGTTATGACGGGTCAGTGGTCTGAACAGTACAGACAGGGTTTACTCTGTTATGACGGGTCAGTGGTCTGAACAGTACAGACAGGGTTTACTCTGTTATGACGGGTCAGTGGTCTGAACAGTACAGACAGGGTTTACTCTGTTATGACGGGTCAGTGGTCTGAACAGTACAGACAGGGTTTACTCTGTTATGACGGGTCAGTGGTCTGAACAGTACAGACAGGGTTTACTCTGTTATGACGGGTCAGTGGTCTGAACAGTACAGACAGGGTTTACTCTGTTATGACGGGTCAGTGGTCTGAACAGTACAGACAGGGTTTACTCTGTTATGACGGGTCAGTGGTCTGAACAGTACAGACAGGGTTTACTCTGTTATGACGGGTCAGTGGTCTGAACAGTACAGACAGGGTTTACTCTGTTATGACGGGTCAGTGGTCTGAACAGTACAGACAGGGTTTACTCTGTTATGACGGGTCAGTGGTCTGAACAGTACAGACAGGGTTTACTCTGTTATGACGGGTCAGTGGTCTGAACAGTACAGACAGGGTTTACTCTGTTATGACGGGTCAGTGGTCTGAACAGTACAGACAGGGTTTACTCTGTTATGACGGGTCAGTGGTCTGAACAGTACAGACAGGGTTTACTCTGTTATGACGTGTCAGTGGTCTGAACAGTACAGACAGGGTTTACTCTGTTATGACGTGTCAGTGGTCTGAACAGTACAGACAGGGTTTACTCTGTTATGACGTGTCAGTGGTCTGAACAGTACAGACAGGGTTTACTCTGTTATGACGGGTCAGTGGTCTGAACAGTACAGACAGGGTTTACTCTGTTATTACGGGTCAGTGGTCTGAACAGTACAGACAGGGTTTACTCTGTTATGACGGGTCAGTGGTCTGAACAGTACAGACAGGGTTTACTCTGTTATGACGGGTCAGTGGTCTGAACAGTACAGACAGGGTTTACTCTGTTATGACGGGTCAGTGGTCTGAACAGTACAGACAGGGTTTACTCTGTTATGACGGGTCAGTGGTCTGAACAGTACAGACAGGGTTTACTCTGTTATGACGGGTCAGTGGTCTGAACAGTACAGACAGGGTTTACTCTGTTATGACGGGTCAGTGGTCTGAACAGTACAGACAGGGTTTACTCTGTTATGACGGGTCAGTGGTCTGAACAGTACAGACAGGGTTTACTCTGTTATGACGGGTCAGTGGTCTGAACAGTACAGACAGGGTTTACTCTGTTATGACGGGTCAGTGGTCTGAACAGTACAGACAGGGTTTACTCTGTTATGACGGGTCAGTGGTCTGAACAGTACAGACAGGGTTTACTCTGTTATGACGGGTCAGTGGTCTGAACAGTACAGACAGGGTTTACTCTGTTATGACGGGTCAGTGGTCTGAACAGTACAGACAGGGTTTACTCTGTTATGACGGGTCAGTGGTCTGAACAGTACAGACAGGGTTTACTCTGTTATGACGGGTCAGTGGTCTGAACAGTACAGACAGGGTTTACTCTGTTATGACGGGTCAGTGGTCTGAACAGTACAGACAGGGTTTACTCTGTTATGACGGGTCAGTGGTCTGAACAGTACAGACAGGGTTTACTCTGTTATGACGGGTCAGTGGTCTGAACAGTACAGACAGGGTTTACTCTGTTATGACGGGTCAGTGGTCTGAACAGTACAGACAGGGTTTACTCTGTTATGACGTGTCAGTGGTCTGAACAGTACAGACAGGGTTTACTCTGTTATGACGGGTCAGTGGTCTGAACAGTACAGACAGGGTTTACTCTGTTATGACGGGTCAGTGGTCTGAACAGTACAGACAGGGTTTACTCTGTTATGACGGGTCAGTGGTCTGAACAGTACAGACAGGGTTTACTCTGTTATGACGGGTCAGTGGTCTGAACAGTACAGACAGGGTTTACTCTGTTATGACGGGTCAGTGGTCTGAACAGTACAGACAGGGTTTACTCTGTTATGACGGGTCAGTGGTCTGAACAGTACAGACAGGGTTTACTCTGTTATGACGGGTCAGTGGTCTGAACAGTACAGACAGGGTTTACTCTGTTATGACGGGTCAGTGGTCTGAACAGTACAGACAGGGTTTACTCTGTTATGACGGGTCAGTGGTCTGAACAGTACAGACAGGGTTTACTCTGTTATGACGGGTCAGTGGTCTGAACAGTACAGACAGGGTTTACTCTGTTATGACGGGTCAGTGGTCTGAACAGTACAGACAGGGTTTACTCTGTTATGACGGGTCAGTGGTCTGAACAGTACAGACAGGGTTTACTCTGTTATGACGGGTCAGTGGTCTGAACAGTACAGACAGGGTTTACTCTGTTATGACGGGTCAGTGGTCTGAACAGTACAGACAGGGTTTACTCTGTTATGACGGGTCAGTGGTCTGAACAGTACAGACAGGGTTTACTCTGTTATGACGGGTCAGTGGTCTGAACAGTACAGACAGGGTTTACTCTGTTATGACGGGTCAGTGGTCTGAACAGTACAGACAGGGTTTACTCTGTTATGACGGGTCAGTGGTCTGAACAGTACAGACAGGGTTTACTCTGTTATGACGGGTCAGTGGTCTGAACAGTACAGACAGGGTTTACTCTGTTATGACGGGTCAGTGGTCTGAACAGTACAGACAGGGTTTACTCTGTTATGACGGGTCAGTGGTCTGAACAGTACAGACAGGGTTTACTCTGTTATGACGGGTCAGTGGTCTGAACAGTACAGACAGGGTTTACTCTGTTATGACGGGTCAGTGGTCTGAACAGTACAGACAGGGTTTACTCTGTTATGACGGGTCAGTGGTCTGAACAGTACAGACAGGGTTTACTCTGTTATGACGGGTCAGTGGTCTGAACAGTACAGACAGGGTTTACTCTGTTATGACGGGTCAGTGGTCTGAACAGTACAGACAGGGTTTACTCTGTTATGACGGGTCAGTGGTCTGAACAGTACAGACAGGGTTTACTCTGTTATGACGGGTCAGTGGTCTGAACAGTACAGACAGGGTTTACTCTGTTATGACGGGTCAGTGGTCTGAACAGTACAGACAGGGTTTACTCTGTTATGACGGGTCAGTGGTCTGAACAGTACAGACAGGGGTTTACTCTGTTATGACGGGTCAGTGGTCTGAACAGTACAGACAGGGTTTACTCTGTTATGACGGGTCAGTGGTCTGAACAGTACAGACAGGGTTTACTCTGTTATGACGGGTCAGTGGTCTGAACAGTACAGACAGGGTTTACTCTGTTATGACGGGTCAGTGGTCTGAACAGTACAGACAGGGTTTACTCTGTTATGACGGGTCAGTGGTCTGAACAGTACAGACAGGGTTTACTCTGTTATGACGGGTCAGTGGTCTGAACAGTACAGACAGGGTTTACTCTGTTATGACGGGTCAGTGGTCTGAACAGTACAGACAGGGTTTACTCTGTTATGACGGGTCAGTGGTCTGAACAGTACAGACAGGGTTTACTCTGTTATGACGGGTCAGTGGTCTGAACAGTACAGACAGGGTTTACTCTGTTATGACGGGTCAGTGGTCTGAACAGTACAGACAGGGTTTACTCTGTTATGACGGGTCAGTGGTCTGAACAGTACAGACAGGGTTTACTCTGTTATGACGGGTCAGTGGTCTGAACAGTACAGACAGGGTTTACTCTGTTATGACGGGTCAGTGGTCTGAACAGTACAGACAGGGTTTACTCTGTTATGACGGGTCAGTGGTCTGAACAGTACAGACAGGGTTTACTCTGTTATGACGGGTCAGTGGTCTGAACAGTACAGACAGGGTTTACTCTGTTATGACGGGTCAGTGGTCTGAACAGTACAGACAGGGTTTACTCTGTTATGACGGGTCAGTGGTCTGAACAGTACAGACAGGGTTTACTCTGTTATGACGGGTCAGTGGTCTGAACAGTACAGACAGGGTTTACTCTGTTATGACGGGTCAGTGGTCTGAACAGTACAGACAGGGTTTACTCTGTTATGACGGGTCAGTGGTCTGAACAGTACAGACAGGGTTTACTCTGTTATGACGGGTCAGTGGTCTGAACAGTACAGACAGGGTTTACTCTGTTATGACGGGTCAGTGGTCTGAACAGTACAGACAGGGTTTACTCTGTTATGACGGGTCAGTGGTCTGAACAGTACAGACAGGGTTTACTCTGTTATGACGGGTCAGTGGTCTGAACAGTACAGACAGGGTTTACTCTGTTATGACGGGTCAGTGGTCTGAACAGTACAGACAGGGTTTACTCTGTTATGACGGGTCAGTGGTCTGAACAGTACAGACAGGGTTTACTCTGTTATGACGGGTCAGTGGTCTGAACAGTACAGACAGGGTTTACTCTGTTATGACGGGTCAGTGGTCTGAACAGTACAGACAGGGTTTACTCTGTTATGACGGGTCAGTGGTCTGAACAGTACAGACAGGGTTTACTCTGTTATGACGGGTCAGTGGTCTGAACAGTACAGACAGGGTTTACTCTGTTATGACGGGTCAGTGGTCTGAACAGTACAGACAGGGTTTACTCTGTTATGACGGGTCAGTGGTCTGAACAGTACAGACAGGGTTTACTCTGTTATGACGGGTCAGTGGTCTGAACAGTACAGACAGGGTTTACTCTGTTATGACGGGTCAGTGGTCTGAACAGTACAGACAGGGTTTACTCTGTTATGACGGGTCAGTGGTCTGAACAGTACAGACAGGGTTTACTCTGTTATGACGGGTCAGTGGTCTGAACAGTACAGACAGGGTTTACTCTGTTATGACGGGTCAGTGGTCTGAACAGTACAGACAGGGTTTACTCTGTTATGACGGGTCAGTGGTCTGAACAGTACAGACAGGGTTTACTCTGTTATGACGGGTCAGTGGTCTGAACAGTACAGACAGGGTTTACTCTGTTATGACGGGTCAGTGGTCTGAACAGTACAGACAGGGTTTACTCTGTTATGACGGGTCAGTGGTCTGAACAGTACAGACAGGGTTTACTCTGTTATGACGGGTCAGTGGTCTGAACAGTACAGACAGGGTTTACTCTGTTATGACGGGTCAGTGGTCTGAACAGTACAGACAGGGTTTACTCTGTTATGACGGGTCAGTGGTCTGAACAGTACAGACAGGGGTTTACTCTGTTATGACGGGTCAGTGGTCTGAACAGTACAGACAGGGTTTACTCTGTTATGACGGGTCAGTGGTCTGAACAGTACAGACAGGGTTTACTCTGTTATGACGGGTCAGTGGTCTGAACAGTACAGACAGGGTTTACTCTGTTATGACGGGTCAGTGGTCTGAACAGTACAGACAGGGTTTACTCTGTTATGACGGGTCAGTGGTCTGAACAGTACAGACAGGGTTTACTCTGTTATGACGGGTCAGTGGTCTGAACAGTACAGACAGGGTTTACTCTGTTATGACGGGTCAGTGGTCTGAACAGTACAGACAGGGTTTACTCTGTTATGACGGGTCAGTGGTCTGAACAGTACAGACAGGGTTTACTCTGTTATGACGGGTCAGTGGTCTGAACAGTACAGACAGGGTTTACTCTGTTATGACGGGTCAGTGGTCTGAACAGTACAGACAGGGTTTACTCTGTTATGACGGGTCAGTGGTCTGAACAGTACAGACAGGGTTTACTCTGTTATGACGGGTCAGTGGTCTGAACAGTACAGACAGGGTTTACTCTGTTATGACGGGTCAGTGGTCTGAACAGTACAGACAGGGTTTACTCTGTTATGACGGGTCAGTGGTCTGAACAGTACAGACAGGGTTTACTCTGTTATGACGGGTCAGTGGTCTGAACAGTACAGACAGGGTTTACTCTGTTATGACGGGTCAGTGGTCTGAACAGTACAGACAGGGTTTACTCTGTTATGACGGGTCAGTGGTCTGAACAGTACAGACAGGGTTTACTCTGTTATGACGGGTCAGTGGTCTGAACAGTACAGACAGGGTTTACTCTGTTATGACGGGTCAGTGGTCTGAACAGTACAGACAGGGTTTACTCTGTTATGACGGGTCAGTGGTCTGAACAGTACAGACAGGGTTTACTCTGTTATGACGGGTCAGTGGTCTGAACAGTACAGACAGGGTTTACTCTGTTACTCTGACGGGTCAGTGGTCTGAACAGTACAGACAGGGTTTACTCTGTTATGACGGGTCAGTGGTCTGAACAGTACAGACAGGGTTTACTCTGTTATGACGGGTCAGTGGTCTGAACAGTACAGACAGGGTTTACTCTGTTATGACGGGTCAGTGGTCTGAACAGTACAGACAGGGTTTACTCTGTTATGACGGGTCAGTGGTCTGAACAGTACAGACAGGGTTTACTCTGTTATGACGGGTCAGTGGTCTGAACAGTACAGACAGGGTTTACTCTGTTATGACGGGTCAGTGGTCTGAACAGTACAGACAGGGTTTACTCTGTTATGACGGGTCAGTGGTCTGAACAGTACAGACAGGGTTTACTCTGTTATGACGGGTCAGTGGTCTGAACAGTACAGACAGGGTTTACTCTGTTATGACGGGTCAGTGGTCTGAACAGTACAGACAGGGTTTACTCTGTTATGACGGGTCAGTGGTCTGAACAGTACAGACAGGGTTTACTCTGTTATGACGGGTCAGTGGTCTGAACAGTGGTCTGACAGACAGGGTTTACTCTGTTATGACGGGTCAGTGGTCTGAACAGTACAGACAGGGTTTACTCTGTTATGACTGGGACAGGGTCAGTGGTCTGAACAGTACAGACAGGGTTTACTCTGTTATGACGGGTCAGTGGTCTGAACAGTACAGACAGGGTTTACTCTGTTATGACGGGTCAGTGGTCTGAACAGTACAGACAGGGTTTACTCTGTTATGACGGGTCAGTGGTCTGAACAGTACAGACAGGGTTTACTCTGTTATGACGGGTCAGTGGTCTGAACAGTACAGACAGGGTTTACTCTGTTATCAGTGGTCGGGACAGGGTCAGTGGTCTGAACAGTACAGACAGGGTTTACTCTGTTATGACGGGTCAGTGGTCTGAACAGTACAGACAGGGTTTACTCTGTTATGACGGGTCAGTGGTCTGAACAGTACAGACAGGGTTTACTCTGTTATGACGGGTCAGTGGTCTGAACAGTACAGACAGGGTTTACTCTGTTATGACGGGTCAGTGGTCTGAACAGTACAGACAGGGTTTACTCTGTTATGACGGGTCAGTGGTCTGAACAGTACAGACAGGGTTTACTCTGTTATGACGGGTCAGTGGTCTGAACAGTACAGACAGGGTTTACTCTGTTATGACGGGTCAGTGGTCTGAACAGTACAGACAGGGTTTACTCTGTTATGACGGGTCAGTGGTCTGAACAGTACAGACAGGGTTTACTCTGTTATGACGGGTCAGTGGTCTGAACAGTACAGACAGGGGTTTACTCTGTTATGACGGGTCAGTGGTCTGAACAGTACAGACAGGGTTTACTCTGTTATGACGGGTCAGTGGTCTGAACAGTACAGACAGGGTTTACTCTGTTATGACGGGTCAGTGGTCTGAACAGTACAGACAGGGTTTACTCTGTTATGACGGGTCAGTGGTCTGAACAGTACAGACAGGGTTTACTCTGTTATGACGGGTCAGTGGTCTGAACAGTACAGACAGGGTTTACTCTGTTATGACGGGTCAGTGGTCTGAACAGTACAGACAGGGTTTACTCTGTTATGACGGGTCAGTGGTCTGAACAGTACAGACAGGGTTTACTCTGTTATGACGGGTCAGTGGTCTGAACAGTACAGACAGGGTTTACTCTGTTATGACGGGTCAGTGGTCTGAACAGTACAGACAGGGTTTACTCTGTTATGACGGGTCAGTGGTCTGAACAGTACAGACAGGGTTTACTCTGTTATGACGGGTCAGTGGTCTGAACAGTACAGACAGGGTTTACTCTGTTATGACGGGTCAGTGGTCTGAACAGTACAGACAGGGTTTACTCTGTTATGACGGGTCAGTGGTCTGAACAGTACAGACAGGGTTTACTCTGTTATGACGGGTCAGTGGTCTGAACAGTACAGACAGGGTTTACTCTGTTATGACGGGTCAGTGGTCTGAACAGTACAGACAGGGGTTTACTCTGTTATGACGGGTCAGTGGTCTGAACAGTACAGACAGGGTTTACTCTGTTATGACGGGTCAGTGGTCTGAACAGTACAGACAGGGTTTACTCTGTTATGACGGGTCAGTGGTCTGAACAGTACAGACAGGGTTTACTCTGTTATGACGGGTCAGTGGTCTGAACAGTACAGACAGGGTTTACTCTGTTATGACGGGTCAGTGGTCTGAACAGTACAGACAGGGTTTACTCTGTTATGACGGGTCAGTGGTCTGAACAGTACAGACAGGGTTTACTCTGTTATGACGGGTCAGTGGTCTGAACAGTACAGACATGACGGGGTCAGTGGTCTGAACAGTACAGACAGGGTTTACTCTGTTATGACGGGTCAGTGGTCTGAACAGTACAGACAGGGTTTACTCTGTTATGACGGGTCAGTGGTCTGAACAGTACAGACAGGGTTTACTCTGTTATGACGGGTCAGTGGTCTGAACAGTACAGACAGGGTTTACTCTGTTATGACGGGTCAGTGGTCTGAACAGTACAGACAGGGTTTACTCTGTTATGACGGGTCAGTGGTCTGAACAGTACAGACAGGGTTTACTCTGTTATGACGGGTCAGTGGTCTGAACAGTACAGACAGGGTTTACTCTGTTATGACGGGTCAGTGGTCTGAACAGTACAGACAGGGTTTACTCTGTTATGACGGGTCAGTGGTCTGAACAGTACAGACAGGGTTTACTCTGTTATGACGGGTCAGTGGTCTGAACAGTACAGACAGGGTTTACTCTGTTATGACGTCAGTGGTCTGGGTCAGTGGTCTGAACAGTACAGACAGGGTTTACTCTGTTATGACGGGTCAGTGGTCTGAACAGTACAGACAGGGTTTACTCTGTTATGACGGGTCAGTGGTCTGAACAGTACAGACAGGGTTTACTCTGTTATGACGGGTCAGTGGTCTGAACAGTACAGACAGGGTTTACTCTGTTATGACGGGTCAGTGGTCTGAACAGTACAGACAGGGTTTACTCTGTTATGACGGGTCAGTGGTCTGAACAGTACAGACAGGGTTTACTCTGTTATGACGGGGTCAGTGGTCTGAACAGTACAGACAGGGTTTACTCTGTTATGACGGGTCAGTGGTCTGAACAGTACAGACAGGGTTTACTCTGTTATGACGGGTCAGTGGTCTGAACAGTACAGACAGGGTTTACTCTGTTATGACGGGTCAGTGGTCTGAACAGTACAGACAGGGTTTACTCTGTTATGACGGGTCAGTGGTCTGAACAGTACAGACAGGGTTTACTCTGTTATGACGGGTCAGTGGTCTGAACAGTACAGACAGGGTTTACTCTGTTATGACGGGTCAGTGGTCTGAACAGTACAGACAGGGTTTACTCTGTTATGACGGGTCAGTGGTCTGAACAGTACAGACAGGGTTTACTCTGTTATGACGGGTCAGTGGTCTGAACAGTACAGACAGGGTTTACTCTGTTAGACGGGTCAGTGGTCTGAACAGTACAGACAGGGTTTACTCTGTTATGACGGGTCAGTGGTCTGAACAGTACAGACAGGGTTTACTCTGTTATGACGGGTCAGTGGTCTGAACAGTACAGACAGGGTTTACTCTGTTATGACGGGTCAGTGGTCTGAACAGTACAGACAGGGTTTACTCTGTTATGACGGGTCAGTGGTCTGAACAGTACAGACAGGGTTTACTCTGTTATGACGGGTCAGTGGTCTGAACAGTACAGACAGGGTTTACTCTGTTATGACGGGTCAGTGGTCTGAACAGTACAGACAGGGTTTACTCTGTTATGACGGGGTCAGTGGTCTGAACAGTACAGACAGGGTTTACTCTGTTATGACGGGTCAGTGGTCTGAACAGTACAGACAGGGTTTACTCTGTTATGACGGGTCAGTGGTCTGAACAGTACAGACAGGGGTTTACTCTGTTATGACGGGTCAGTGGTCTGAAACAGTACAGACAGGGTTTACTCTGTTATGATCGGGTCAGTGGTCTGAACAGTACAGACAGGGTTTACTCTGTTATGACGGGTCAGTGGTCTGAACAGTACAGACAGGGTTTACTCTGTTATGACGGGTCAGTGGTCTGAACAGTACAGACAGGGTTTACTCTGTTATGACGGGTCAGTGGTCTGAACAGTACAGACAGGGTTTACTCTGTTATGACGGGTCAGTGGTCTGAACAGTACAGACAGGGTTTACTCTGTTATGACGGGTCAGTGGTCTGAACAGTACAGACAGGGTTTACTCTGTTATGACGGGTCAGTGGTCTGAACAGTACAGACAGGGTTTACTCTGTTATGACGGGTCAGTGGTCTGAACAGTACAGACAGGGTTTACTCTGTTATGATTTGGGTCAGTGGTCTGAACAGTACAGACAGGGTTTACTCTGTTATGACGGGTCAGTGGTCTGAACAGTACAGACAGGGTTTACTCTGTTATGACGGGTCAGTGGTCTGAACAGTACAGACAGGGTTTACTCTGTTATGACGGGTCAGTGGTCTGAACAGTACAGACAGGGTTTACTCTGTTATGACGGGTCAGTGGTCTGAACAGTACAGACAGGGTTTACTCTGTTATGACGGGTCAGTGGTCTGAACAGTACAGACAGGGTTTACTCTGTTATGACGGGTCAGTGGTCTGAACAGTACAGACAGGGTTTACTCTGTTATGACGGGTCAGTGGTCTGAACACAGTACAGACAGGGTTTACTCTGTTATGACGGGTCAGTGGTCTGAACAGTACAGAACAGGGTTTACTCTGTTATGACGGGTCAGTGGTCTGAACAGTACAGACAGGGTTTACTCTGTTATGACGGGTCAGTGGTCTGAACAGTACAGACAGGGTTTACTCTGTTATGACGGGTCAGTGGTCTGAACAGTACAGACAGGGTTTACTCTGTTATGACGGGTCAGTGGTCTGAACAGTACAGACAGGGTTTACTCTGTTATGACGGGTCAGTGGTCTGAACAGTACAGACAGGGTTTACTCTGTTATGACGGGTCAGTGGTCTGAACAGTGACAGGGTCTGTTAACAGGCAGTGGTCTGAACAGTACAGACAGGGTTTACTCTGTTATGACGGGTCAGTGGTCTGAACAGTACAGACAGGGTTTACTCTGTTATGACGGGTCAGTGGTCTGAACAGTACAGACAGGGTTTACTCTGTTATGACGGGTCAGTGGTCTGAACAGTACAGACAGGGTTTACTCTGTTATGATGGGTCAGTGGTCTGAACAGTACAGACAGGGTTTACTCTGTTATGACGGGTCAGTGGTCTGAACAGTACAGACAGGGTTTACTTGTTATGACTCAGTGTTGAACAGTACAGACAGGGTGTTATCGGGTCAGTGGTCTGAACAGTACAGACAGGGTTTACTCTGTTATGACGGGTCAGTGGTCTGAACAGTACAGACAGGGGTTTACTCTGTTATGACGGGTCAGTGGTCTGAACAGTACAGACAGGGTTTACTCTGTTATGACGGGTCAGTGGTCTGAACAGTACAGACAGGGTTTACTCTGTTATGACGGGTCAGTGGTCTGAACAGTACAGACAGGGTTTACTCTGTTATGACGGGTCAGTGGTCTGAACAGTACAGACAGGGGTTTACTCTGTTATGACGGGTCAGTGGTCTGAACAGTACAGACAGGGTTTACTCTGTTATGACGGGTCAGTGGTCTGAACAGTACAGACAGGGTTTACTCTGTTATGACGGGTCAGTGGTCTGAACAGTACAGACAGGGGTTTACTCTGTTATGACGGGTCAGTGGTCTGAACAGTACAGACAGGGGTTTACTCTGTTATGACGGGTCAGTGGTCTGAACAGTACAGACAGGGTTTACTCTGTTATGACGGGTCAGTGGTCTGAACAGTACAGACAGGGTTTACTCTGTTATGACGGGTCAGTGGTCTGAACAGTACAGACAGGGTTTACTCTGTTATGACGGGTCAGTGGTCTGAACAGTACAGACAGGGTTTACTCTGTTATGACGGGTCAGTGGTCTGAACAGTACAGACAGGGTTTACTCTGTTATGACGGGTCAGTGGTCTGAACAGTACAGACAGGGTTTACTCTGTTATGACGGGTCAGTGGTCTGAACAGTACAGACAGGGTTTACTCTGTTATGACGGGTCAGTGGTCTGAACAGTACAGACAGGGTTTACTCTGTTATGACGGGTCAGTGGTCTGAACAGTACAGACAGGGTTTACTCTGTTATGACGGGTCAGTGGTCTGAACAGTACAGACAGGGTTTACTCTGTTATGACGGGTCAGTGGTCTGAACAGTACAGACAGGGTTTACTCTGTTATGACGGGTCAGTGGTCTGAACAGTACAGACAGGGTTTACTCTGTTATGACGGGTCAGTGGTCTGAACAGTACAGACAGGGTTTACTCTGTTATGACGGGTCAGTGGTCTGAACAGTACAGACAGGGTTTACTCTGTTATGACGGGTCAGTGGTCTGAACAGTACAGACAGGGTTTACTCTGTTATGACGGGTCAGTGGTCTGAACAGTACAGACAGGGTTTACTCTGTTATGACGGGTCAGTGGTCTGAACAGTACAGACAGGGTTTACTCTGTTATGACGGGTCAGTGGTCTGAACAGTACAGACAGGGTTTACTCTGTTATGACGGGTCAGTGGTCTGAACAGTACAGACAGGGTTTACTCTGTTATGACGGGTCAGTGGTCTGAACAGTACAGACAGGGTTTACTCTGTTATGACGGGTCAGTGGTCTGAACAGTACAGACAGGGTTTACTCTGTTATGACGGGTCAGTGGTCTGAACAGTACAGACAGGGTTTACTCTGTTATGACGGGTCAGTGGTCTGAACAGTACAGACAGGGTTTACTCTGTTATGACGGGTCAGTGGTCTGAACAGTACAGACAGGGTTTACTCTGTTATGACGGGTCAGTGGTCTGAACAGTACAGACAGGGTTTACTCTGTTATGACGGGTCAGTGGTCTGAACAGTACAGACAGGGTTTACTCTGTTATGACGGGTCAGTGGTCTGAACAGTACAGACAGGGTTTACTCTGTTATGACGGGTCAGTGGTCTGAACAGTACAGACAGGGTTTACTCTGTTATGACGGGTCAGTGGTCTGAACAGTACAGACAGGGTTTACTCTGTTATGACGGGTCAGTGGTCTGAACAGTACAGACAGGGTTTACTCTGTTATGACGGGTCAGTGGTCTGAACAGTACAGACAGGGTTTACTCTGTTATGACGGGTCAGTGGTCTGAACAGTACAGGGTTTACTCTGTTACAGGGTCTTTGCTCTGTTATGACGGGTCAGTGGCCTGAACAGTACAGACAGGGTTTACTCTGTTTACTCTGTTATGACGGGTCAGTGGTCTGAACAGTACAGACAAGGGGTTTACTCTGTTATGACGGGTCAGTGGTCTGAACAGTACAGACAGGGTTTACTCTGTTATGACGGGTCAGTGGTCTGAACAGTACAGACAGGGTTTACTCTGTTATGACGGGTCAGTGGTCTGAACAGTACAGACAGGGTTTACTCTGTTATGACGGGTCAGTGGTCTGAACAGTACAGACAGGGGGTTTACTCTGTTATGACGGGTCAGTGGTCTGAACAGTACAGACAGGGTTTACTCTGTTATTATGGGTCAGTGGTCTGAACAGTACAGACAGGGTTTACTCTGTTATGACGGGTCAGTGGTCTGAACAGTACAGACAGGGTTTACTCTGTTATGATCGGTCAGTGGTCTGAACAGTACAGACAGGGTTTACTCTGTTATGACGGGTCAGTGGTCTGAACAGTACAGACAGGGTTTACTCTGTTATGACGGGTCAGTGGTCTGAACAGTACAGACAGGGTTTACTCTGTTATGACGGGTCAGTGGTCTGAACAGTACAGACAGGGTTTACTCTGTTATGACGGGTCAGTGGTCTGAACAGTACAGACAGGGTTTACTCTGTTATGACGGGTCCGTGGTCTGAAATAGTAAGACAGTACAGACACTGAAACAGACAGGGTTTACTCTGTTATGACGGGTCAGTGGTCTGAACAGTACAGACACTGAAACAGACAGGGTTTACTCTGTTATGACGGGTCAGTGGTCTGAACAGTACAGACAGGGTTTACTCTGTTATGACGGGTCAGTGGTCTGAACAGTACAGACAGGGGTTTACTCTGGTCCGAACAGTACAGACAGGGGTTTACTCTGTTATGACGGGTCAGTGGTCTGAACAGTACAGACAGGGTTTACTCTGTTATGACGGGTCAGTGGTCTGAACAGTACAGACAGGGTTTTAATCTGTTATGACGGGTCAGTGGTCTGAACAGTACAGACAGGGTTTACTCTGTTATGACGGGTCAGTGGTCTGAACAGTACAGACAGGGTTTACTCTGTTATGACGGGTCAGTGGTCTGAACAGTACAGACAGGGTTTACTCTGTTATGACGGGTCAGTGGTCTGAACAGTACAGACAGGGTTTACTCTGTTATGACGGGTCAGTGGTCTGAACAGTACAGACAGGGTTTACTCTGTTATGACGGGTCAGTGGTCTGAACAGTACAGACACTGTCCCTCCTGGCTCTAACGGTAGGATGTGGTTTGTCCATTATAATCCCATCTCTGAAAACACATCCAATCCCCCGGGGGGGTCATCTATTGGGGAACCCTGCTAGCTGGAGTAATCATTCAGCTACGGTCTGAATATCAACGATACATCTATTGGGGAACACTGCTAGCTGGAGTAATCATTCAGCTACGGTCTGAATATCAACGATACATCTATTGGGGAACCCTGCTAGCTGGAGTAATCATTCAGCTACGGTCTGAATATCAACGATACATCTATTGGGGAACCCTGCTGGCTGGAGTAATCATTCAGCTATGGTCTGAATATCAATGATACATCTATTGGGAACACTGCTAGCTGGAGTAATCATTCAGCTACGGTCTGAATATCAACGATACATCTATTGGGGAACACTGCTAGCTGGAGTAATCATTCAGCTACGGTCTGAATATCAACGATACATCTATTGGGGAACCCTGCTAGCTGGAGTAATCATTCAGCTACGGTCTGAATATCAACGATACATCTATTGGGGAACCCTGCTAGCTGGAGTAATCATTCAGCTACGGTCTGAATATCAACGATACATCTATTGGGGAACCCTGCTAGCTGGAGTAATCATTCAGCTACGGTCTGAATATCAACGATACATCTATTGGGGAACCCTGCTAGCTGGAGTAATCATTCAGCTACTGGTCTGAATATCAACGATACATCTATTGGGGAACACTGCTAGCTGGAGTAATCATTCAGCTACGGTCTGAATATCAACGATACATCTATTGGGGAACCTGCTAGCTGGAGTAATCATTCAGCTATGGTCTGAATATCAACGATACATCTATTGGGAACCCTGCTAGCTGGAGTAATCATTCAGCTACGGTCTGAATATCAACGATACATCTATTGGGGAACCCTGCTAGCTGGAGTAATCATTCAGCTACGGTCTGAATATCAACGATAGGAAAACTCACTGATGACGGGTCGCCCTGAACGGCATCATGGAGAGGGCCATGTTCTCAATGAGAGAACAGACTGCAGGCCTCATCAGCTCACCACCAAAACCCCTACACAGACAGGACACAACAACAATGAGAGAACAGACTGCAGGCCTCATCAGTCACCACCAAAACCCCTGACAGACAGGACACAACAACAATGAGAGAACAGACTGCAGGCCTCATCAGCTCACCACCAAAACCCCTACAGACAGGACACAACAACAATGAGAGAACAGACTGCAGGCCTCATCAGCTCACCACCAAAACCCCCTACACAGACAGGACACAACAACAATGAGAGAACAGACTGCAGGCCTCATCAGCTCACCACCAAAACCCCTACACAGACAGGACACAACAACAATGAGAGAACAGACTGCAGGGCCTCATCAGCTCACCACCAAACCCCTACACAGACAGGACACAACAACAATGAGAGAACAGACTGCAGGCCTCATCAGCTCACCACCAAAACCCCTACACAGACAGGACACAACAACAACTATTTGTTGAGGTGCACAACATATTGGTCTGAAACCTTAAAGAGGCATTCCAATTAAAAATAAATTAATAATAATAATCTGAAACAGTCTAAAGAATGAGTAATATTTCAAAATAAATAACCAATAATCAATAACAATAATAATAATAATCTTAAACAGTCTAAATAAGAATGAGTAAAATGTGTAAAGTAACAGTGCTGACCTGTACTGCTTTCGGTCAAATAGCTGGAAGACAAAACAAACACATGACGACATGTTTAAAGATGAACAGACTGGTGATTTACAACTTTAAAACACATCAACATGTTTAGAGACTAACAGACTGGTGATTTACAACTTTAAAACACAACAACATGTTTAGAGATGAACAGACTGGTGATTTACAACTTTAAAAACACAACCACATGTTTAGAGACGAACAGACTGGTGATTTACAACTTTAAAACACAACAACATGTTTAGAGACGAACAGACTGTTGATTTACAACTTTAAAACACAACAACATGTTTAGAGACGAACAGACTGGTGATTTTACAACTTTAAAACACAACAACATGTTTTAGAGACGAACAGACTGGTGATTTTACAACTTTAAAACACAACATGTTTAGAGACGAACAGACTGGTGATTTACAACTTTAAAACACAACAACATGTTTAGAGACGAACAGACTGGTGATTTACAACTTTAAAACACAACAAACATGTTTAGAGGCGAACAGACTGGTGATTTACAACTTTAAAACACAACAACATGTTTAGAGACGAACAGACTGGTGATTTACAACTTTAAAAACACAACAACATGTTTAGAGACGAACAGACTGGTGATTTACACCTTTAAAACACAACAACATGTTTAGAGACGAACAGACTGGTGATTTACAACTTTTAAACACATCAACATGTTTAGAGACGGCGAACAGACTGGTGATTTACAATCTTAAAACACAACAACACGAATTTACATAAGTTTAGAGATGAACAGACTGGTGATTTACACTTTAAAACACAACAACATGTTTAGAGACGAACAGACTGGTGATTTACAACTTTAAAAACACAACAACATGTTTAGAGACGAACAGACTGGTGATTTACAACTTTAAAACACAAATACATGTTTAGAGACGAACAGACTGTTGATTTACAACTTTAAAAACACATCAACATGTTTAGAGACGAACAGACTGGTGATTTACACCTTTAAAACACAACAACATGTTTAGAGACGAACAGACTGGTGATTTACAACTTTAAAACACATCAACATGTTTAGAGACGAACAGACTGGTGATTTACAACTTTAAACACAACAACATGACAACATGTTTAGAGACGAACAGACTGGGTGATTTACAACTTTAAAACACAACAACATGTTTAGAGACGAACAGACTGGTGATTTACAACTTTAAAACACATCAACATGTTTTAGAGACGAACAGACTG
>NW_026278821.1:0-4534 GCF_023373465.1 Oncorhynchus keta | reverse complement strand
TCCGGGATCCACCTGGACACCCCCAGCAGAGATGATGTAACCCAGAACATGGAGGGATGGAACTCGCACTTCTCCACGTTCACAATCAGCGGATTCTCCAGAAGGCGTTGAAGGACCTGCCCGACATGGAACACTTGTTCTTGATGGAGGGAGAAGACGAGGATGTCAATGTAGATGAAGACAAACCGGTTCAACATGTCGCGGAGAACATCATTCACCAGAGCCTGAAACACAGCAGAGGCATTGGTGAGGCCAAAGGGCATGACCAGATACTCATAGTGGCCACTGGCCATGTTGAAGGTGGTCTCCCACTCGTCCCCCTCCTGTATCCGCACCAGGTAGTTAGCATTCCCTAGATCCAGCTTGGAAAACACAATGGCCCCCTGGAGTGGCTCGAAGGCCGAGGAGATGAGTAGTAATGGGTAACAGTTCTTAACCGTAATGTTGTTGAGTCCCCTGTCGTCAATACACAGGCGCAGGGTCTTGTTCCTTTTCTCCACGAAGAAGCAGCCTGCGCCGGCGGGAGAGGAAGAGGGACAGATAAATCCAGCAGCGAGGGAGTCCCCAATGTACCCAATGTACAGCAGAATGGCATGAAAAGGGGTGCGAGCAGGGAAGCAGGAACGTTCTCCATTTGGCCCACCAGAGTCCTTTCTCCTACCAGTGAGCCTGGCTTATTTAGAGGACAAGAGGACATGAAATAACCAAGAGTCCCGCAATACAGACAACTCTTTGTGTCAATCTTGTATTGCCATTCCTCTGGCAACAGCTGGAAGTGGACTCGACTGCCTTCGGCCGGTTGGGATTCATCGGGTCCTTCCGGCAATGAGACCATCGGGAGCTTCCTTTCCCTCCGTCGTTCCAGTAGTCGCCCATCGATCCGCCCATCGATTAGCCTCCGGACAGCTTCTCTCCCGGAGAACCAGACTTAAAAAATCATCACCTCTGCCATGAATCCCTCCAGACCAACGCATATGGCCGGCTGCTGTTCCCATACACCAGTAGCCCAGGTGAGAGCCCTCCTGGACATCAGCGTGATGAGATTTTTGGGGGGGCTTCGGAGGGTAAGGAGGAGGGCTGCTCGAAAATAATGGCACACTGAGCTAGGAACTCCAGATTCTCCATTGAAGCGTTCAGGGGGAGGGAAATGGGGCTCTCGAGAAGGTGGAGTGGCCAATGAGACGGCGCTACTAGCAGCTGGGTTACTGAGGAGCTGTGGGGTTACCACCGTGGTAGGCTGCCTCCCAGACAACCCACGGAATTGCTCCAGCAAACCGTCCAATGCCCGGTCATGGCATTCAGCCAACATTTGGACCCCCTCCATAAGGCCACGAAGCAGTTCCTCGTGTCTCCCGATGGTTGCTCCTCGGGGGTCTGCTAAGACCCAACGGTACATGACGGCGGGCAGGCTCAGGGTCAGGTCAGGCAGAGGTCGGAAATCCAGATTGGGCAAAGGTACAGGACAGCAGGCAGGCTCAGGGGCAGGCAGAGTGGTCAGGTGGGCGGGTTCGGGATCAGGACTGGCAAGGGTGAAAAAAACAAGAGTGTGAGAAAAAGAGAGGCTAGGAAAAGGCAGGTGCTGACAGGACAAACGCTGGTAAGCTTGACAACAAGACGAACTGGCAACAGCCAAACAAAACAGGTATAAGTACACAGGGGATAATGGGGAAGATGGGCAACACCTGGAGGGGGTGGAGACATTACATATTACATTTAAGTCATTTAGCAGCTCTTATCAGAGCGACTTACAAATTAGTGCATACACCTTATGACATCAGTGGAACAGCCACTTTACAATAGTGCATCTAAATCTTTTTGGGGGGAAAGGATTACTTACCTATCCTAGGTATTCCTTGAAGAGGTGGGGTTTCAGGTGTCTCCGGAAGGTGGTGATTGACTCCGCTGTCCTGGGCGTCGTGAGGAGTTTGTTCCACCATTGGGGGCCAGAGCAGCGAACAGTTTTGACTGGGCTGAGCGGAACTGTACTTCCTCAGTGGTAGGGAGGCGAGCAGGCCAGAGGTGGATGAACGCAGTGCCCTTGTTTTGGAGTGTAGGGCCTGATCAGAGCCTGGAGGTACTGAGGTGCCCGTTCCCTCAACTCAGCTAGGCAAGCACCATGGTCTTGTAGCGGATGCGAGGAAAGCTTCAACTGGAAGCCAGTGGAGAGAGCGGAGGGGGGGGTGGCGTGAGAGAACTTGGGAAGGTTGAACACCAGACGGGCTGCGGCGTTCTGGATGAGTTGTAGGGTTTAATGGCACAGGCAGGGGCCCAGCCAGCTTGGCGAGAGTTGCAGTAATCCAAGACGGGGAGATGACAAATTGCCTGGATTAGGACCTGCGCCGCTTCCTGTGAGGCAGGGTCGTACTCTCTGCCGGATGTTAGAAACATGAACCTACAGGAACAGGACACCGCCTTGATGATATTAGTTGAGAACGACAGGGTGTTGTCCAGGATCACGCCAAGGTTCTTAGCGCTCTGGGAGGAGGACACAATGGAGTTGTCAACCGTGATGGCGAGATCATGGAACGGGCAGTCCTTCCCCGGGAGGAAGAGGAGCTCCGTCTTGCTGAGGTTCAGCTTGAGGTGGTGATCCGTCATCCACACTGATATGTCTGCCAGACATGCAGAGATGCGATTCGCCACCTGGTCATCAGAAGGGGGAAAGGAGAAGATTACAATCACAAAGACAGGTGAAACAGATCAGGGCGTGACAAATAATGTGAGAATCAAACTTTACCACCTTCTGCTTCCGTATCTTGTGCATAGTTCAAACCCCAAGCTCTGACTGAATATCTAGGCTACGTCACAAATGACACCCTATGCCCTACATAGTGCACTACTTTTGAGCAGAGCCCTAGTGCACTTATTAATAGAGAATAGAATGTTCCTCCTCTGCCAGGTGCTGATATATGCTACAGCTGTTTCCTGTAGCTGTAGTGTACAATACATTAGCCATGGTAATTAGAGTATAGACCAAGGGAAGACAGTAATCACTCTGCATCCTCCTGAGTCCTCCACATCACACTGTCACAAGTCAATCAGGTGCCACCTCTCCCTGTTTAAGCTTCATACTAAGTACTGTAGAAGAATGAGTGGTTTTGATTGTGACATATAAAACGTGCATATCCCTCATTAAAGGCTGTCTATGCATATTGTTTTAGAAGTATACTGAAATAGCACTGTGTGATCTGTTGTATTCAGCGCATCTGACAAATAACGTTTTATTTGATTTGATTTAATTGATTGTTGCTACACCTACAATACCAGTTAAAATTTAGGGCACACTTACTCATTCAAGGGTTTTTCATTATTTTTATTTATGTATTTTTTTTACTATTTTCTACATTGTAGAATAATAGTGAAGACGTCAAAACTATGAAATTACACATATGGATTCATGTACTAACCAACAAATCAAAACATATTTTATATTTGAGGTTCTTCCAAGTAGACACCCTTTGCCTTGATGACAGCTTTACACACTCATTCTCTCAGCCAGCTTCATGAGGTAGTCACCTGGAATGCATTTCAATTAACAGGTGTGACTTGTTAAAAGTTCATTTTCCTTCTTAATGCGTTTGAGCCAATCAGTTGTGTTGTGACAAGGTAGGGGTGGTATACAGAACATAGTCCCATTTGGTTAAAGACCAAGTCCATATTATGGCAAGAAACGACAGTCCATCATTACTTTAACCTCTCTGGGATATGTGTGACGGTAGCGTCCTAACTGGCCAACATCCAGTAAAAATGCAGAGAGCCAAATTCAAATAAATTACTCTAAACATTAAACTTTCATGAAATCACACATTCAATATACCAAATTAAAGCTACACCTGTTGTGAATCCAGCCAACGTGTCAGATTTCAAAAATGATTTACAGCGAAAGCAAACAATGCTATTATCTGAGAATAGCACCCAAGCAAACAAACACAGACCATCATATTTAAACCCTCCAGGCGCGACACAAAACGCAGAAATAAATATATAATTCATGCCTTAGCTTTGACGAGCTTCTTCTATTGACACTCCAATATGTCCCATAAACATCACAAATGGTCCTTTTGTTCGATTTATTCCATCGATATATCTCCAAAATGTCCATTTATTTGGAGCGTTTGATCCAGAAAAACACCCGTTCCAATGCAATCTGGTTTCCGAGCCGGTCACAGGTGCACCTCAGCCACGCTCAAGGTACTAAATGATATCATAACCGCCATTGATAAAAGACAGTACTGTGCAGCCGTCTTCATCGACCTTGCCAAGGTTTTCGACTCTGTCAATCACCATATTCTTATCGGCAGACTCAGTAGCCTCGGTTTTTCTGATGACTGCCTTGCCTGGTTCACCAACTACTTTGCAGACAGAGTTCAGTGTGTGTCAAATCAGAGGGCATGCTGTCTGGTCCTCTGGCAGTCTCTATGGGGGTGCCACAGGGTTAAATTCTCGGGCAGACTCTTTTCTCTGTGTATATCAATGATGTTGCTCTTGCTGCGGGCGATTCCCTGATCCACCTCTACGCAGACGACACCATTCT
>NW_026278820.1:0-28773 GCF_023373465.1 Oncorhynchus keta | reverse complement strand
CTCCTCCTCTGAGACACTTCCCTGGAGTCACCAGGAACAAGAAACCAAACACTTCATGTTGTAAAGTCTAGTTGCAGCAGGTGTTTACTGCCATCTAGTGGAAGATACCAATATAACACTTTATTATCAGGGTGGGGAGGCGCTGAGCTGAAACAGAACACAGAGTTGTAAAGTCTAGTTACAGCAGGTGTTTACTGCCATCTAGTGGAAGATACCAATATAAGACTTTATTATCAGGGTGGGGAGGCGGCTGAGCTGAAACAGAAAGTAAAGTTGTTCTTTTGTTCAGGATCCATTTTAAGACGACAGAGCAGAAAACACTACATGGAGATTATTGAAAAATAAAGTAAGTATTTCTGAACAATAATCTATTCTAATGGACAGAGTAAGATAATGAATACCTGTAATGAGATATTACTAGTTAGTAGAACTGCTACTTGAGCTGAGTTGCTGACAGACAGCAGTTTCAAAGTGTAAACTAATCAGTAGGCCGACATGTTATCAGTAAGGATAGCAGTAGGGATGACCAGGGATGTTCTCTGTTTAGTGAGTCTGCCAGATAAGAGGCAGTAGGGATGACCAGGGATGTTCTCTGTTTAGTGAGTCTGCCAGATAAGAGGCAGTAGGGATGACCAGGGATGTTCTCTGTTTAGTGAGTCCTCCAGATCAGAGGCAGTAGAGATGACCAGAGATGTTCTCTATTTAGTGAGTCTGCCAGATAAGAGGCAGTAGGGATGACCAGGGATGTTCTCTGTTTAGTGAGTCTGCCAGATAAGAGGCAGTAGGGATGACCAGGGATGTTCTCTGTTTAGTGAGTCCTCCAGATTAGAGGCAGTAGGGATGACCAGGGATGTTCTCTGTTTAGTGAGTCCTCCATATCAGAGGCAGTAGGGAGGACCAGGGTTGTTCTCTGTTTAGTGAGTCCTCCAGATCAGAGGCAGTAGGGATTACCAGGGATGTTCTCTGTTTAGTGAGTCCTCCAGATCAGAGGCAGTAGGGAGGACCAGGGATGTTGTCTGTTTAGTGTGTGAATTGGACCATTTTCTGTCCTGCTAAGCAAAATGGATGTTCTCTTGATAATGTAACGAGTACTTTTGGGTTTCAGGCAAAATGTATGGAGTAAAAAGTACATCATTTTCTTTATGATTGTAGTGAAGTAAAAGTAACAGTTGTTAAAAATATAAATATTAAAGTAAAGGACAGATACCTCAAAAAACTACTTAAGTTGTACTTTAAAGTATTTTACTGAAGTACTTCACACCACTGCATTAGAAGACAGATAAATGTGTTGATTTGAAGGAAAGACGGGCAGATTCTGGTAGGTCGGCTACCAACTATTATAAAGTTAGGTCGTCGTCAGAACATTCAACAGTCACAGTAGGTTTGAGCTACAGTCTGATCACTAATCATGCCGACCAACCTGATGGTCTCTGTTGGAAATGTTGTGAAAAGAATCTGGCCTAGTTTATAAATATCTGGTATTACTCATCTCATATGTATATACTGTATTCTATACTATTCTACTGTATCTTAGTCTATGCATTACTCATCTCATATGGATATACTGTATTCTATACTATTATACTGTATCTTAGTCTATGCATTACTCATCTCATATGTATATACTGTATTCTATACTATTCTACTGTATGTTAGTCTATGTATTACTCATCTCATATGTATATACTGTATTCTATACTATCTACTGTATCGTAGTCTATGCATTACTCATCTCATATGTAGATACTGTATTCTATACTATTCTACTGTATCTTAGTCTATGCATTACTCATCTCATATGTATATACTGTATTCTATACTATTCTACTGTATCTTAGTCTATGCATTACTCATCTCATATGTATATACTGTATTCTATACTATTCTACTGTATGTTAGTCTATGCATTACTCATCTCATATGTAGATACTGTATTCTATACTATTCTACTGTATCTTAGTCTATGCATTACTCATCTCATATGTAGATACTGCATTCTATACTATTCTACTGTATCTTAGTCTATGCATTACTCATCTCATATGTAGATACTGTATTCTATACTATTCTACTGTATCTTAGTCTATGCATTACTCATCTCATATGTAGATACTGTATTCTATACTATTCTACTGTATCGTAGTCTATGTAGTACTCATCTCATATGTAGATACTGTATTCTATACTGTTCTACTGTACCTTAGTCTATGCATTACTCATCTCATATGTAGATACTGTATTCTATACTATTCTACTGTATCGTAGTCTATGTAGTACTCATCTCATATGTATATACTGTATTCTATACTGTTCTACTGTACCTTAGTCTATGCATTACTCATCTCATATGTAGATACTGTATTCTATACTATTCTACTGTATCGTAGTCTATGTAGTACTCATCTCATATGTATATACTGTATTCTATACTATTCTACTGTATCGTAGTCTATGTAGTACTCATCTCATATGTAGATACTGTATTCTATACTGTTCTACTGTACCTTAGTCTATGTAGTACTCATCTCATATGTATATACTGTATTCTATACTATTCTACTGTATCTTAGTCTATGCATTACTCATCTCATATGTAGATACTGTATTTTATACTATTCTACTGTATCTTAGTCTATACATTACACATCTCATATGTAGATACTGTATTCTATACTATTCTACTGTATCTTAGTCTATGCATTACTCATCTCATATGTATATACTGTATTCTATACTATTCTACTGTATCTTAGTCTATGCATTACTCATCTCATATGTAGATACTGTATTCTATACTATTCTACTGTATCTTAGTCTATGCATTACTCATCTCATATGTAGATACTGTATTTTTATACTATTCTACTGTATCTTAGTCTATGCATTACTCATCTCATATGTAGATACTGTATTCTATACTATTCTACTGTATCTTAGTCTATGCATTACTCATCTCATATGTAGATACTGTATTTTATACTATTCTACTGTATCTTAGTCTATACATTACTCATCTCATATGTAGATACTGTATTCTATACTATTCTACTGACTGGATGTGTCTGTTAGTAAGTGTTTAATATCTAAAAGATAATGCATCAAATAGAACAATTGACGTTCAATAATTATTTGTCACTGTGTTAACCACAACCAACATGTTGGATCTCTGTTTAGTTGTCACTGTGTTAACCACAACCAACATGTTGGATCTCTGTTTAGTTGTCACTGTGTTAACCACAACCAACATGTTGGATCTCTGTTTAGTTGTCACTGTGTTAACCACAACCAACATGCTGGATCTCTGTTTAGTTGTCACTGTGTTAATAACCACAACCAACATGTTGGATCTCTGTTTAGTTGTCACTGTGTTAATAACCACAACCAACATGTTGGATCTATGTTTAGTTGTCACTGTGTTAATAACCACAACCAACATGTTGGATCTATGTTTAGTTGTCACTGTGTTAATAACCACAACCAACATGTTGGATCTATGTTTAGTTGTCACTGTGTTAACCACAACCAACATGTTGTATCTCTGTTTAGTTGTCACTGTGTTAATAACCACAACCAACATGTTGGATCTATGTTTAGTTGTCACTGTGTTAACCACAACCAACATGCTGGATCTCTGTTTAGTTGTCACTGTGTTAACCACAACCAACATGCTGGATCTCTGTTTAGTTGTCACTGTGTTAACCACAACCAACATGCTGGATCTCTGTTTAGTTGTCACTGTGTTAACCACAACCAACATGTTGGATCTCTGTTTAGTTGTCACTGTGTTAACCACAACCAACATGTTGGATCTCTGTTTAGTTGTCACTGTGTTAATAACCACAACCAACATGTTGGATCTATGTTTAGTTGTCACTGTGTTAACCACAACCAACATGTTGGATCTCTGTTTAGTTGTCACTGTGTTAACCACAACCAACATGTTGGATCTATGTTTAGTTGTCACTGTGTTAATCACAACCAACATGTTGTATCTCTGTTTAGTTGTCACTGTGTTAATAATCACAACCAACATGTTGGATCTCTGTTTAGTTGTCACTGTGTTAACCACAACCAACATGTTGGATCTCTGTTTAGTTGTCACTGTGTTAATAATCACAACCAACATGTTGGATCTCTGTTTAGTTGTCACTGTGTTAATAACCACAACCAACATGCTGGATCTCTGTTTAGTTGTCACTGTGTTAACCACAACCAACATGTTGTATCTCTGTTTAGTTGTCACTGTGTTAACCACAACCAACATGTTGTATCTCTGTTTAGTTGTCACTGTGTTAATAACCACAACCAACATGTTGGATCTATGTTTAGTTGTCACTGTGTTAATAACCACAACCAACATGTTGGATCTATGTTTAGTTGTCACTGTGTTAATAACCACAACCAACATGTTGGATCTATGTTTAGTTGTCACTGTGTTAACCACAACCATCATGTTGTATCTCTGTTTAGTTGTCACTGTGTTAATAACCACAACCAACATGCTGGATCTCTGTTTAGTTGTCACTGTGTTAATAACCACAACCAACATGTTGGATCTATGTTTAGTTGTCACTGTGTTAATAACCACAACCAACATGTTGGATCTCTGTTTAGTTGTCACTGTGTTAACCACAACCAACATGTTGGATCTCTGTTTAGTTGTCACTGTGTTAATCACAACCAACATGTTGTATCTCTGTTTAGTTGTCACTGTGTTAATAACCACAACCAACATGTTGTATCTCTGTTTAGTTGTCACTGTGTTAACCACAACCAACATGTTGTATCTCTGTTTAGTTGTCACTGTGTTAACCACAACCAACATGTTGTATCTCTGTTTAGTTGTCACTGTGTTAATAACCACAACCAACATGTTGGATCTCTGTTTAGTTGTCACTGTGTTAATAACCACAACCAACATGTTGGATCTATGTTTAGTTGTCACTGTGTTAATAACCACAACCAACATGTTGGATCTATGTTTAGTTGTCACTGTGTTAACCACAACCATCATGTTGTATCTCTGTTTAGTTGTCACTGTGTTAACCACAACCAACATGTTGTATCTCTGTTTAGTTGTCACTGTGTTAACCACAACCATCATGTTGTATCTCTGTTTAGTTGTCACTGTGTTAACCACAACCAACATGTTGTATCTCTGTTTAGTTGTCACTGTGTTAACCACAACCAACATGTTGGATCTCTGTTTAGTTGTCACTGTGTTAACCACAACCAACATGTTGGATCTCTGTTTAGTTGTCACTGTGTTAACCACAACCATCATGTTGTATCTCTGTTTAGTTGTCACTGTGTTAATAACCACAACCAACATGTTGTATCTCTGTTTAGTTGTCACTGTGTTAACCACAACCAACATGTTGTATCTCTGTTTAGTTGTCACTGTGTTAACCACAACCAACATGTTGTATCTCTGTTTAGTTGTCACTGTGTTAATAACCACAACCAACATGTTGGATCTCTGTTTAGTTGTCACTGTGTTAACCACAACCAACATGTTGTATCTCTGTTTAGTTGTCACTGTGTTAATAACCACAACCAACATGTTGGATCTCTGTTTAGTTGTCACTGTGTTAACCACAACCAACATGTTGGATCTCTGTTTAGTTGTCACTGTGTTAACCACAACCAACATGTTGGATCTATGTTTAGTTGTCACTGTGTTAATAACCACAACCAACATGTTGGATCTATGTTTAGTTGTCACTGTGTTAATAACCACAACCAACATGATGGATCTCTGTTTAGTTGTCACTGTGTTAACCACAACCAACATGCTGGATCTCTGTTTAGTTGTCACTGTGTTAATAACCACAACCAACATGTTGGATCTCTGTTTAGTTGTCACTGTGTTAACCACAACCAACATGTTGGATCTCTGTTTAGTTGTTACTGTGTTAATAACCACAACCAACATGTTGGATCTCTGTTTAGTTGTCACTGTGTTAACCACAACCAACATGTTGGATCTCTGTTTAGTTGTCACTATGTTAACCACAACCAACATGTTGGATCTCTGTTTAGTTGTCACTGTGTTAACCACAACCAACATGTTGGATCTCTGTTTAGTTGTCACTGTGTTAATAACCACAACCAACATGTTGGATCTCTGTTTAGTTGTCACTGTGTTAACCACAACCAACATGTTGGATCTCTGTTTAGTTGTCACTGTGTTAACCACAACCAACATGTTGTATCTCTGTTTAGTTGTCACTGTGTTAACCACAACCAACATGTTGGATCTCTGTTTAGTTGTCACTGTGTTAACCACAACCAACATGATGGATCTCTGTTTAGTTGTCACTGTGTTAACCACAACCAACATGTTGGATCTCTGTTTAGTTGTCACTGTGTTAACCACAACCAACATGTTGTATCTCTGTTTAGTTGTCACTGTGTTAATAACCACAACCAACATGTTGTATCTCTGTTTAGTTGTCACTGTGTTAACCACAACCAACATGTTGGATCTCTGTTTAGTTGTCACTGTGTTAACCACAACCAACATGTTGGATCTCTGTTTAGTTGTCACTGTGTTAACCACAACCAACATGTTGGATCTCTGTTTAGTTGTCACTGTGTTAACCACAACCAACATGTTGGATCTCTGTTTAGTTGTCACTGTGTTAACCACAACCAACATGCTGGATCTCTGTTTAGTTGTCACTGTGTTAATAACCACAACCAACATGTTGTATCTCTGTTTAGTTGTCACTGTGTTAATAACCACAACCAACATGCTGGATCTCTGTTTAGTTGTCACTGTGTTAACCACAACCAACATGCTGGATCTCTGTTTAGTTGTCACTGTGTTAATAACCACAACCAACATGCTGGATCTCTGTTTAGTTGTCACTGTGTTAACCACAACCAACATGTTGGATCTCTGTTTAGTTGTCACTGTGTTAATAACCACAACCAACATGTTGTATCTCTGTTTAGTTGTCACTGTGTTAATAACCACAACCAACATGTTGGATCTCTGTTTAGTTGTCACTGTGTTAACCACAACCAACATGTTGGATCTCTGTTTAGTTGTCACTGTGTTAATAACCACAACCAACATGTTGTATCTCTGTTTAGTTGTCACTGTGTTAATAACCACAACCAACATGATGGATCTCTGTTTAGTTGTCACTGTGTTAACCACAACCAACATGCTGGATCTCTGTTTAGTTGTCACTGTGTTAATAACCACAACCAACATGTTGGATCTCTGTTTAGTTGTCACTGTGTTAACCACAACCAACATGTTGGATCTCTGTTTAGTTGTCACTGTGTTAACCACAACCAACATGTTGTATCTCTGTTTAGTTGTCACTGTGTTAACCACAGCCAACATGCTGGATCTCTGTTTAGTTGTCACTGTGTTAATAACCACAACCAACATGTTGGATCTCTGTTTAGTTGTCACTGTGTTAATAATCACAACCAACATGCTGGATCTCTGTTTAGTTGTCACTGTGTTAACCACAACCAACATGCTGGATCTCTGTTTAGTTGTCACTGTGTTAACCACAACCAACATGTTGGATCTCTGTTTAGTTGTCACTGTGTTAATAACCACAACCAACATGTTGGATCTCTGTTTAGTTGTCACTGTGTTAATAACCACAACCAACATGTTGGATCTCTGTTTAGTTGTCACTGTGTTAACCACAACCAACATGTTGGATCTCTGTTTAGTTGTCACTGTGTTAATAACCACAACCAACATGTTGGATCTCTGTTTAGTTGTCACTGTGTTAATAACCACAACCAACATGTTGGATCTCTGTTTAGTTGTCACTGTGTTAACCACAACCAACATGTTGGATCTCTGTTTAGTTGTCACTGTGTTAACCACAACCAACATGCTGGATCTCTGGTTAGTTGTCACTGTGTTAACCACAACCAACATGTTGGATCTCTTTTTAGTTGTCACTGTGTTAACCACAACCAACATGATGGATCTCTGTTTAGTTGTCACTGTGTTAACCACAACCAACATGATGGATCTCTGTTTAGTTGTCACTGTGTTAACCACAACCAACATGTTGGATCTCTGTTTAGTTGTCACTGTGTTAACCACAACCAACATGTTGTATCTCTGTTTAGTTGTCACTGTGTTAATAACCACAACCAACATGTTGGATCTATGTTTAGTTGTCACTGTGTTAACCACAACCATCATGTTGGATCTCTGTTTAGTTGTCACTGTGTTACCACAACCAACATGTTGGATCTACTGTGTTAATAACCACAACCAACATGTTGGATCTCTGTTTAGTTGTCACTGTGTTAATAACCACAACCAACATGTTGGATCTCTGTTTAGTTGTCACTGTGTTAATAACCACAACCAACATGTTGGATCTATGTTTAGTTGTCACTGTGTTAATAACAACCAACATGTTGGATCTATGTTTAGTTGTCACTGTGTTAATAACCACAACCAACATGTTGGATCTCTGTTTAGTTGTCACTGTGTTAACCACAACCAACATGTTGGATCTCTGTTTAGTTGTCACTGTGTTAACCACAACCAACATGTTGTATCTCTGTTTAGTTGTCACTGTGTTAACCACAACCAACATGTTGGATCTCTGTTTAGTTGTCACTGTGTTAATAACCACAACCAACATGTTGGATCTCTGTTTAGTTGTCACTGTGTTAACCACAACCAACATGTTGGATCTCTGTTTAGTTGTCACTGTGTTAACCACAACCAACATGTTGTATCTCTGTTTAGTTGTCACTGTGTTAACCACAACCAACATGTTGGATCTCTGTTTAGTTGTCACTGTGTTAATAACCACAACCAACATGTTGGATCTCTGTTTAGTTGTCACTGTGTTAACCACAACCAACATGTTGTATCTCTGTTTAGTTGTCACTGTGTTAACCACAACCAACATGTTGGATCTCTGTTTAGTTGTCACTGTGTTAATAACCACAACCAACATGTTGGATCTCTGTTTAGTTGTCACTGTGTTAACCACAACCAACATGTTGGATCTCTGTTTAGTTGTCACTGTGTTAACCACAACCAACATGTTGTATCTCTGTTTAGTTGTCACTGTGTTAACCACAACCAACATGTTGGATCTCTGTTTAGTTGTCACTGTGTTAATAACCACAACCAACATGTTGGATCTCTGTTTAGTTGTCACTGTGTTAATAACCACAACCAACATGTTGGATCTCTGTTTAGTTGTCACTGTGTTAACCACAACCAACATGTTGGATCTCTGTTTAGTTGTCACTGTGTTAACCACAACCAACATGTTGGATCTCTGTTTAGTTGTCACTGTGTTAACCACAACCAACATGTTGGATCTCTGTTTAGTTGTCACTGTGTTAATAACCACAACCAACATGTTGGATCTCTGTTTAGTTGTCACTGTGTTAACCACAACCAACATGTTGTATCTCTGTTTAGTTGTCACTGTGTTAACCACAACCAACATGTTGTATCTCTGTTTAGTTGTCACTGTGTTAACCACAACCAACATGTTGTATCTCTGTTTAGTTGTCACTGTGTTAACCACAACCAACATGTTGTATCTCTGTTTAGTTGTCACTGTGTTAACCACAACCAACATGTTGGATCTATGTTTAGTTGTCACTGTGTTAATAACCACAACCAACATGTTGGATCTCTGTTTAGTTGTCACTGTGTTAACCACAACCAACATGTTGGATCTATGTTTAGTTGTCACTGTGTTAACCACAACCAACATGATGGATCTCTGTTTAGTTGTCACTGTGTTAACCACAACCAACATGTTGGATCTATGTTTAGTTGTCACTGTGTTAACCACAACCAACATGATGGATCTCTGTTTAGTTGTCACTGTGTTAACCACAACCAACATGTTGGATCTCTGTTTAGTTGTCACTGTGTTAACCACAACCAACATGTTGGATCTCTGTTTAGTTGTCACTGTGTTAACCACAACCAACATGATGGATCTCTGTTTAGTTGTCACTGTGTTAACCACAACCAACATGTTGGATCTCTGTTTAGTTGTCACTGTGTTAACCACAACCAACATGTTGGATCTCTGTTTAGTTGTCACTGTGTTAACCACAACCAACATGATGGATCTCTGTTTAGTTGTCACTGTGTTAACCACAACCAACATGATGGATCTCTGTTTAGTTGTCACTGTGTTAACCACAACCAACATGTTGGATCTCTGTTTAGTTGTCACTGTGTTAACCACAACCAACATCTTGGATCTCTGTTTAGTTGTCACTGTGTTAACCACAGCCAACATGTTGGATCTCTGTTTAGTTGTCACTGTGTTAATAACCACAACCAACATGCTGGATCTCTGTTTAGTTGTCACTGTGTTAATAACCACAACCAACATGTTGGATCTCTGTTTAGTTGTCACTGTGTTAATAACCACAACCAACATGTTGGATCTCTGTTTAGTTGTCACTGTGTTAACCACAACCAACATGTTGGATCTCTGTTTAGTTGTCACTGTGTTAATAACCACAACCAACATGCTGGATCTCTGTTTAGTTGTCACTGTGTTAATAACCACAACCAACATGTTGGATCTCTGTTTAGTTGTCACTGTGTTAATAACCACAACCAACATGTTGGATCTCTGTTTAGTTGTCACTGTGTTAACCACAACCAACATGTTGGATCTCTGTTTAGTTGTCACTGTGTTAACCACAACCAACATGTTGGATCTCTGTTTAGTTGTCACTGTGTTAACCACAACCAACATGTTGGATCTCTGTTTAGTTGTCACTGTGTTAATAACCACAACCAACATGTTGGATCTCTGTTTAGTTGTCACTGTGTTAACCACAACCAACATGCTGGATCTCTGTTTAGTTGTCACTGTGTTAATAACCACAACCAACATGTTGTATCTCTGTTTAGATGTCACTGTGTTAACCACAACCAACATGTTGGATCTCTGTTTAGTTGTCACTGTGTTAATAACCACAACCAACATGTTGTATCTCTGTTTAGTTGTCACTGTGTTAATAACCACAACCAACATGTTGGATCTCTGTTTAGTTGTCACTGTGTTAACCACAACCAACATGCTGGATCTCTGTTTAGTTGTCACTGTGTTAACCACAACCAACATGTTGTATCTCTGTTTAGTTGTCACTGTGTTAACCACAACCAACATGTTGTATCTCTGTTTAGTTGTCACTGTGTTAACCACAACCAACATGCTGGATCTCTGTTTAGTTGTCACTGTGTTAACCACAACCAACATGTTGGATCTCTGTTTAGTTGTCACTGTGTTAATAACCACAACCAACATGTTGGATCTCTGTTTAGTTGTCACTGTGTTAACCACAACCAACATGTTGGATCTCTGTTTAGTTGTCACTGTGTTAACCACAACCAACATGTTGGATCTCTGTTTAGTTGTCACTGTGTTAACCACAACCAACATGTTGGATCTCTGTTTAGTTGTCACTGTGTTAATAACCACAACCAACATGTTGGATCTCTGTTTAGTTGTCACTGTGTTAACCACAACCAACATGTTGTATCTCTGTTTAGTTGTCACTGTGTTAACCACAACCAACATGTTGTATCTCTGTTTAGTTGTCACTGTGTTAACCACAACCAACATGTTGGATCTATGTTTAGTTGTCACTGTGTTAACCACAACCAACATGTTGGATCTCTGTTTAGTTGTCACTGTGTTAACCACAACCAACATGTTGGATCTCTGTTTAGTTGTCACTGTGTTAACCACAACCAACATGTTGGATCTCTGTTTAGTTGTCACTGTGTTAACCACAACCAACATGTTGGATCTCTGTTTAGTTGTCACTGTGTTAACCACAACCAACATGTTGGATCTCTGTTTAGTTGTCACTGTGTTAACCACAACCAACATGTTGGATCTATGTTTAGTTGTCACTGTGTTAACCACAACCAACATGATGGATCTCTGTTTAGTTGTCACTGTGTTAACCACAACCAACATGTTGGATCTCTGTTTAGTTGTCACTGTGTTAACCACAACCAACATGTTGGATCTCTGTTTAGTTGTCACTGTGTTAACCACAACCAACATGTTGGATCTCTGTTTAGTTGTCACTGTGTTAACCACAACCAACATGTTGGATCTCTGTTTAGTTGTCACTGTGTTAACCACAACCAACATGTTGGATCTCTGTTTAGTTGTCACTGTGTTAACCACAACCAACATGATGGATCTCTGTTTAGTTGTCACTGTGTTAACCACAACCAACATGATGGATCTCTGTTTAGTTGTCACTGTGTTAACCACAACCAACATGTTGGATCTCTGTTTAGTTGTCACTGTGTTAACCACAACCAACATGTTGGATCTCTGTTTAGTTGTCACTGTGTTAACCACAACCAACATGTTGGATCTCTGTTTAGTTGTCACTGTGTTAATAACCACAACCAACATGCTGGATCTCTGTTTAGTTGTCACTGTGTTAATAACCACAACCAACATGTTGGATCTCTGTTTAGTTGTCACTGTGTTAATAACCACAACCAACATGTTGGATCTCTGTTTAGTTGTCACTGTGTTAACCACAACCAACATGTTGGATCTCTGTTTAGTTGTCACTGTGTTAATAACCACAACCAACATGCTGGATCTCTGTTTAGTTGTCACTGTGTTAATAACCACAACCAACATGTTGGATCTCTGTTTAGTTGTCACTGTGTTAATAACCACAACCAACATGTTGGATCTCTGTTTAGTTGTCACTGTGTTAACCACAACCAACATGTTGGATCTCTGTTTAGTTGTCACTGTGTTAACCACAACCAACATGTTGGATCTCTGTTTAGTTGTCACTGTGTTAACCACAACCAACATGTTGGGTCTCTGTTTAGTTGTTACTGTGTTAACCTCAACCAACATGTTGTATCTCTGTTTAGTTGTCACTGTGTTAACCACAACCAACATGCTGGATCTCTGTTTAGTTGTCACTGTGTTAATAACCACAACCAACATGTTGTATCTCTGTTTAGTTGTCACTGTGTTAACCACAACCAACATGTTGGATCTCTGTTTAGTTGTCACTGTGTTAATAACCACAACCAACATGTTGTATCTCTGTTTAGTTGTCACTGTGTTAACCACAACCAACATGTTGGATCTCTGTTTAGTTGTCACTGTGTTAACCACAACCAACATGCTGGATCTCTGTTTAGTTGTCACTGTGTTAACCACAACCAACATGTTGTATCTCTGTTTAGTTGTCACTGTGTTAACCACAACCAACATGTTGTATCTCTGTTTAGTTGTCACTGTGTTAACCACAACCAACATGCTGGATCTCTGTTTAGTTGTCACTGTGTTAACCACAACCAACATGTTGGATCTCTGTTTAGTTGTCACTGTGTTAATAACCACAACCAACATGTTGGATCTCTGTTTAGTTGTCACTGTGTTAACCACAACCAACATGCTGGATCTCTGTTTAGTTGTCACTGTGTTAACCACAACCAACATGTTGTATCTCTGTTTAGTTGTCACTGTGTTAACCACAACCAACATGTTGTATCTCTGTTTAGTTGTCACTGTGTTAACCACAACCAACATGCTGGATCTCTGTTTAGTTGTCACTGTGTTAACCACAACCAACATGTTGGATCTCTGTTTAGTTGTCACTGTGTTAACCACAACCAACATGCTGGATCTCTGTTTAGTTGTCACTGTGTTAATAACCACAACCAACATGTTGGATCTCTGTTTAGATGTCACTGTGTTAACCACAACCAACATGTTGGATCTCTGTTTAGTTGTCACTGTGTTAACCACAACCAACATGTTGGATCTCTGTTTAGTTGTCACTGTGTTAACCACAACCAACATGTTGTATCTCTGTTTAGTTGTCACTGTGTTAATAACCACAACCAACATGTTGTATCTCTGTTTAGTTGTCACTGTGTTAATAACCACAACCAACATGTTGGATCTATGTTTAGTTGTCACTGTGTTAATAACCACAACCAACATGTTGGATCTATGTTTAGTTGTCACTGTGTTAACCACAACCAACATGTTGTATCTCTGTTTAGTTGTCACTGTGTTAACCACAACCAACATGTTGTATCTCTGTTTAGTTGTCACTGTGTTAATAACCACAACCAACATGTTGTATCTCTGTTTAGTTGTCACTGTGTTAATAACCACAACCAACATGTTGGATCTATGTTTAGTTGTCACTGTGTTAACCACAACCAACATGCTGGATCTCTGTTTAGTTGTCACTGTGTTAACCACAACCAACATGTTGTATCTCTGTTTAGTTGTCACTGTGTTAACCACAACCAACATGTTGTATCTCTGTTTAGTTGTCACTGTGTTAACCACAACCAACATGCTGGATCTCTGTTTAGTTGTCACTGTGTTAACCACAACCAACATGTTGTATCTCTGTTTAGTTGTCACTGTGTTAACCACAACCAACATGTTGTATCTCTGTTTAGTTGTCACTGTGTTAACCACAACCAACATGCTGGATCTCTGTTTAGTTGTCACTGTGTTAACCACAACCAACATGTTGGATCTCTGTTTAGTTGTCACTGTGTTAACCACAACCAACATGCTGGATCTCTGTTTAGTTGTCACTGTGTTAATAACCACAACCAACATGTTGGATCTCTGTTTAGTTGTCACTGTGTTAACCACAACCAACATGTTGGATCTCTGTTTAGTTGTCACTGTGTTAACCACAACCAACATGTTGGATCTCTGTTTAGTTGTCACTGTGTTAACCACAACCAACATGTTGTATCTCTGTTTAGTTGTCACTGTGTTAATAACCACAACCAACATGTTGTATCTCTGTTTAGTTGTCACTGTGTTAATAACCACAACCAACATGTTGGATCTATGTTTAGTTGTCACTGTGTTAACCACAACCAACATGTTGTATCTCTGTTTAGTTGTCACTGTGTTAACCACAACCAACATGTTGTATCTCTGTTTAGTTGTTGTCACTGTGTTAATAACCACAACCAACATGTTGTATCTCTGTTTAGTTGTCACTGTGTTAATAACCACAACCAACATGTTGGATCTATGTTTAGTTGTCACTGTGTTAACCACAACCAACATGCTGGATCTCTGTTTAGTTGTCACTGTGTTAACCACAACCAACATGTTGTATCTCTGTTTAGTTGTCACTGTGTTAACCACAACCAACATGTTGTATCTCTGTTTAGTTGTCACTGTGTTAACCACAACCAACATGCTGGATCTCTGTTTAGTTGTCACTGTGTTAACCACAACCAACATGTTGGATCTCTGTTTAGTTGTCACTGTGTTAACCACAACCAACATGTTGTATCTCTGTTTAGTTGTCACTGTGTTAACCACAACCAACATGCTGGATCTCTGTTTAGTTGTCACTGTGTTAACCACAACCAACATGTTGGATCTCTGTTTAGTTGTCACTGTGTTAACCACAACCAACATGTTGGATCTGTGTTTAGTTGTCACTGTGTTAACCACAACCAACATGTTGGATCTCTGTTTAGTTGTCACTGTGTTAATAACCACAACCAACATGTTGGATCTCTGTTTAGTTGTCACTGTGTTAATAACCACAACCAACATGTTGGATCTATGTTTAGTTGTCACTGTGTTAATAACCACAACCAACATGTTGGATCTATGTTTAGTTGTCACTGTGTTAACCACAACCAACATGTTGTATCTCTGTTTAGTTGTCACTGTGTTAACCACAACCAACATGTTGTATCTCTGTTTAGTTGTCACTGTGTTAATAACCACAACCAACATGTTGTATCTCTGTTTAGTTGTCACTGTGTTAATAACCACAACCAACATGTTGGATCTATGTTTAGTTGTCACTGTGTTAATAACCACAACCAACATGTTGGATCTATGTTTAGTTGTCACTGTGTTAACCACAACCAACATGTTGTATCTCTGTTTAGTTGTCACTGTGTTAACCACAACCAACATGTTGTATCTCTGTTTAGTTGTCACTGTGTTAATAACCACAACCAACATGTTGTATCTCTGTTTAGTTGTCACTGTGTTAATAACCACAACCAACATGTTGGATCTATGTTTAGTTGTCACTGTGTTAACCACAACCAACATGCTGGATCTCTGTTTAGTTGTCACTGTGTTAACCACAACCAACATGTTGTATCTCTGTTTAGTTGTCACTGTGTTAACCACAACCAACATGTTGTATCTCTGTTTAGTTGTCACTGTGTTAACCACAACCAACATGCTGGATCTCTGTTTAGTTGTCACTGTGTTAACCACAACCAACATGTTGGATCTCTGTTTAGTTGTCACTGTGTTAACCACAACCAACATGTTGTATCTCTGTTTAGTTGTCACTGTGTTAACCACAACCAACATGCTGGATCTCTGTTTAGTTGTCACTGTGTTAACCACAACCAACATGTTGGATCTCTGTTTAGTTGTCACTGTGTTAACCACAACCAACATGTTGGATCTGTGTTTAGTTGTCACTGTGTTAACCACAACCAACATGTTGGATCTCTGTTTAGTTGTCACTGTGTTAATAACCACAACCAACATGTTGGATCTCTGTTTAGTTGTCACTGTGTTAATAACCACAACCAACATGTTGGATCTATGTTTAGTTGTCACTGTGTTAATAACCACAACCAACATGTTGGATCTATGTTTAGTTGTCACTGTGTTAACCACAACCAACATGTTGTATCTCTGTTTAGTTGTCACTGTGTTAACCACAACCAACATGTTGTATCTCTGTTTAGTTGTCACTGTGTTAATAACCACAACCAACATGTTGTATCTCTGTTTAGTTGTCACTGTGTTAATAACCACAACCAACATGTTGGATCTATGTTTAGTTGTCACTGTGTTAATAACCACAACCAACATGTTGGATCTATGTTTAGTTGTCACTGTGTTAACCACAACCAACATGTTGTATCTCTGTTTAGTTGTCACTGTGTTAACCACAACCAACATGTTGTATCTCTGTTTAGTTGTCACTGTGTTAACCACAACCAACATGTTGTATCTCTGTTTAGTTGTCACTGTGTTAACCACAACCAACATGTTGGATCTCTGTTTAGTTGTCACTGTGTTAACCACAACCAACATGTTGTATCTCTGTTTAGTTGTCACTGTGTTAATAACCACAACCAACATGTTGTATCTCTGTTTAGTTGTCACTGTGTTAATAACCACAACCAACATGTTGGATCTATGTTTAGTTGTCACTGTGTTAATAACCACAACCAACATGTTGGATCTATGTTTAGTTGTCACTGTGTTAACCACAACCAACATGTTGTATCTCTGTTTAGTTGTCACTGTGTTAACCACAACCAACATGTTGTATCTCTGTTTAGTTGTCACTGTGTTAACCACAACCAACATGTTGTATCTCTGTTTAGTTGTCACTGTGTTAATAACCACAACCAACATGTTGGATCTATGTTTAGTTGTCACTGTGTTAATAACCACAACCAACATGTTGGATCTCTGTTTAGTTGTCACTGTGTTAACCACAACCAACATGTTGTATCTCTGTTTAGTTGTCACTGTGTTAACCACAACCAACATGTTGTATCTCTGTTTAGTTGTCACTGTGTTAATAACCACAACCAACATGTTGGATCTCTGTTTAGTTGTCACTGTGTTAACCACAACCAACATGTTGTATCTCTGTTTAGTTGTCACTGTGTTAACCACAACCAACATGTTGGATCTCTGTTTAGTTGTCACTGTGTTAACCACAACCAACATGTTGGATCTCTGTTTAGTTGTCACTGTGTTAACCACAACCAACATGTTGTTTATCTCACTGTTTAGTTGTCACTGTGTTACTGTAACCACAACCAACATGTTGGATCTATGTTTAGTTGTCACTGTGTTAATAACCACAACCAACATGTTGGATCTCTGTTTAGTTGTCACTGTGTTAACCACAACCAACATGTTGGATCTCTGTTTAGTTGTCACTGTGTTAATAACCACAACCAACATGTTGGATCTCTGTTTAGTTGTCACTGTGTTAACCACAACCAACATGTTGGATCTCTGTTTAGTTGTCACTGTGTTAACCACAACCAACATGTTGGATCTCTGTTTAGTTGTCACTGTGTTAACCACAACCAACATGTTGGATCTCTGTTTAGTTGTCACTGTGTTAACCACAACCAACATGTTGGATCTCTGTTTAGTTGTCACTGTGTTAACCACAACCAACATGTTGGATCTCTGTTTAGTTGTCACTGTGTTAACCACAACCAACATGTTGGATCTCTGTTTAGTTGTCACTGTGTTAACCACAACCAACATGTTGGATCTCTGTTTAGTTGTCACTGTGTTAACCACAACCAACATGTTGTATCTCTGTTTAGTTGTCAGTTGTCACTGTGTTAACCACAACCAACATGTTGGATCTCTGTTTAGTTGTCACTGTGTTAATAACCACAACCAACATGTTCTCTGTTTAGTTGTCACTGTGTTAACCACAACCAACATGTTGGATCTCTGTTTAGTTGTCACTGTGTTAACCACAACCAACATGTTGTATCTCTGTTTAGTTGTCACTGTGTTAACCACAACCAACATGTTGTATCTCTGTTTAGTTGTCACTGTGTTAATAACCACAACCAACATGTTGGATCTCTGTTTAGTTGTCACTGTGTTAGTTTAGTTGTCACTGTGTTGGATCTCTGTTTAGTTGTCACTGTGTTAACCACAACCAACATGTTGGATCTCTGTTTAGTTGTCACTGTGTTAACCACAACCAACATGTTGTATCTCTGTTTAGTTGTCACTGTGTTAACCACAACCAACATGTTGGATCTCTGTTTAGTTGTCACTGTGTTAATAACCACAACCAACATGTTGGATCTCTGTTTAGTTGTCACTGTGTTAACCACAACCAACATGTTGGATCTCTGTTTAGTTGTCACTGTGTTAACCACAACCAACATGTTGGATCTCTGTTTAGTTGTCACTGTGTTAACCACAACCAACATGTTGGATCTCTGTTTAGTTGTCACTGTGTTAACCACAACCAACATGTTGTATCTCTGTTTAGTTGTCACTGTGTTAACCACAACCAACATGTTGGATCTCTGTTTAGTTGTCACTGTGTTAACCACAACCAACATGTTGGATCTCTGTTTAGTTGTCACTGTGTTAACCACAACCAACATGTTGGATCTCTGTTTAGTTGTCACTGTGTTAATAACCACAACCAACATGTTGGATCTCTGTTTAGTTGTCACTGTGTTAATAACCACAACCAACATGATGGATCTCTGTTTAGTTGTCACTGTGTTAACCACAACCAACATGCTGGATCTCTGTTTAGTTGTCACTGTGTTAATAACCACAACCAACATGTTGGATCTCTGTTTAGTTGTCACTGTGTTAACCACAACCAACATGATGGACTCTGATGGATCTCTGTTTAGTTGTCACTGTGTTAACCACAACCAACATGATGGATCTCTGTTTAGTTGTCACTGTGTTAACCACAACCAACATGCTGGATCTCTGTTTAGTTGTCACTGTGTTAACCACAACCAACATGCTGGATCTCTGTTTAGTTGTCACTGTGTTAACCACAACCAACATGTTGGATCTCTGTTTAGTTGTCACTGTGTTAACCACAACCAACATGTTGGATCTCTGTTTAGTTGTCACTGTGTTAATAACCACAACCAACATGTTGGATCTGTTGGATGTTTAGTTGTCACTGTGTTAATAACCACAACCAACATGTTGGATCTATGTTTAGTTGTCACTGGGTTAACCACAACCAACATGTTGGATCTCTGTTTAGTTGTCACTGTGTTAACCACAACCAACATGTTGGATCTCTGTTTAGTTGTCACTGTGTTAACCACAACCAACATGTTGGATCTCTGTTTAGTTGTCACTGTGTTAACCACAACCAACATGTTGGATCTCTGTTTAGTTGTCACTGTGTTAACCACAACCAACATGTTGGATCTCTGTTTAGTTGTCACTGTGTTAACCACAACCAACATGTTGGATCTCTGTTTAGTTGTCACTGTGTTAACCACAACCAACATGTTGGATCTCTGTTTAGTTGTCACTGTGTTAACCACAACCAACATGCTGGATCTCTGTTTAGTTGTCACTGTGTTAACCACAACCAACATGCTGGATCTCTGTTTAGTTGTCACTGTGTTAATAACCACAACCAACATGTTGGATCTCTGTTTAGTTGTCACTGTGTTAACCACAACCAACATGTTGGATCTCTGTTTAGTTGTCACTGTGTTAACCACAACCAACATGTTGGATCTCTGTTTAGTTGTCACTGTGTTAACCACAACCAACATGTTGGATCTCTGTTTAGTTGTCACTGTGTTAACCACAACCAACATGTTGGATCTCTGTTTAGTTGTCACTGTGTTAACCACAACCAACATGTTGGATCTCTGTTTAGTTGTCACTGTGTTAACCACAACCAACATGTTGGATCTCTGTTTAGTTGTCACTGTGTTAACCACAACCAACATGTTGGATCTCTGTTTAGTTGTCACTGTGTTAACCACAACCAACATGTTGGATCTCTGTTTAGTTGTCACTGTGTTAACCACAACCAACATGTTGGATCTCTGTTTAGTTGTCACTGTGTTAACCACACCAACATGTTGGATCTCTGTTTAGTTGTCACTGTGTTAACCACAACCAACATGTTGGATCTCTGTTTAGTTGTCACTGTGTTAACCACAACCAACATGTTGGATCTCTGTTTAGTTGTCACTGTGTTAACCACAACCAACATGTTGGATCTCTGTTTAGTTGTCACTGTGTTAACCACAACCAACATGTTGGATCTCTGTTTAGTTGTCACTGTGTTAACCACAACCAACATGTTGGATCTCTGTTTAGTTGTCACTGTGTTAACCACAACCAACATGTTGGATCTCTGTTTAGTTGTCACTGTGTTAACCACAACCAACATGTTGGATCTCTGTTTAGTTGTCACTGTGTTAACCACAACCAACATGTTGTATCTCTGTTTAGTTGTCACTGTGTTAACCACAACCAACATGTTGGATCTCTGTTTAGTTGTCACTGTGTTAACCACAACCAACATGTTGGATCTCTGTTTAGTTGTCACTGTGTTAACCACAACCAACATGTTGGATCTCTGTTTAGTTGTCACTGTGTTAACCACAACCAACATGTTGGATCTCTGTTTAGTTGTCACTGTGTTAACCACAACCAACATGTTGGATCTCTGTTTAGTTGTCACTGTGTTAACCACAACCAACATGTTGGATCTCTGTTTAGTTGTCACTGTGTTAACCACAACCAACATGTTGGATCTCTGTTTAGTTGTCACTGTGTTAACCACAACCAACATGATGGATCTCTGTTTAGTTGTCACTGTGTTAACCACAACCAACATGTTGGATCTCTGTTTAGTTGTCACTGTGTTAACCACAACCAACATGTTGGATCTCTGTTTAGTTGTCACTGTGTTAACCACAACCAACATGTTGGATCTCTGTTTAGTTGTCACTGTGTTAACCACAACCAACATGTTGGATCTCTGTTTAGTTGTCACTGTGTTAACCACAACCAACATGTTGGATCTCTGTTTAGTTGTCACTGTGTTAACCACAACCAACATGTTGGATCTCTGTTTAGTTGTCACTGTGTTAACCACAACCAACATGTTGGATCTCTGTTTAGTTGTCACTGTGTTAATAACCACAACCAACATGTTGGATCTCTGTTTAGTTGTCACTGTGTTAACCACAACCAACATGTTGGATCTCTGTTTAGTTGTCACTGTGTTAACAACCAACATGTTGGATCTCTGTTTAGTTGTCACTGTGTTAACCACAACCAACATGTTGGATCTCTGTTTAGTTGTCACTGTGTTAACCACAACCAACATGTTGGATCTCTGTTTAGTTGTCACTGTTTAACCACAACCAACATGTTGTCTCTGTTTACACTGTGTTAACCACAACCAACATGTTGGATCTCTGTTTAGTTGTCACTGTGTTAACCAACCAACATGTTGGATCTCTGTTTAGTTGTCACTGTGTTAATGCTGGATCTCTGTTTACCACAACCAACATGTTGGATCTCTGTTTAGTTGTCACTGTGTTAACCACAACCAACATGTTGGATCTCTGTTTAGTTGTCACTGTGTTAATAACCACAACCAACATGCTGGATCTCTGTTTAGTTGTCACTGTGTTAACCACAACCAACATGTTGTATCTCTGTTTAGTTGTCACTGTGTTAACCACAACCAACATGTTGTATCTCTGTTTAGTTGTCACTGTGTTAACCACAACCAACATGTTGGATCTCTGTTTAGTTGTCACTGTGTTAACCACAACCAACATGCTGGATCTCTGTTTAGTTGTCACTGTGTTAATAACCACAACCAACATGTTGGATCTCTGTTTAGTTGTCACTGTGTTAACCACAACCAACATGTTGGATCTCTGTTTAGTTGTCACTGTGTTAACCACAACCAACATGTTGTATCTCTGTTTAGTTGTCACTGTGTTAACCACAACCAACATGTTGGATCTCTGTTTAGTTGTCACTGTGTTAACCACAACCAACATGTTGTATCTCTGTTTAGTTGTCACTGTGTTAACCACAACCAACATGCTGGATCTCTGTTTAGTTGTCACTGTGTTAATAACCACAACCAACATGTTGGATCTCTGTTTAGTTGTCACTGTGTTAACCACAACCAACATGTTGTATCTCTGTTTAGTTGTCACTGTGTTAACAACAACCAACATGTTGGATCTCTGTTTAGTTGTCACTGTGTTAACCACAACCAACATGTTGGATCTCTGTTTAGTTGTCACTGTGTTAACCACAACCAACATGTTGGATCTCTGTTTAGTTGTCACTGTGTTAATAACCACAACCAACATGTTGGATCTCTGTTTAGTTGTCACTGTGTTAACCACAACCAACATGTCTGGATCTCTGTTTAGTTGTCACTGTCTGAGTAACTGTTGAAGTCTCTGTTTAGTATGTCATAGAATATATACCAACCAACATGTTGGATCTGTTTAGTTGTCACCCTGTATAGGAGTTAACCACAACAGTATATATAGAATATGGATCTCTGTTTAGTTGTCACTGTGTTAATAGACCACAACCAACATGTTGGATCTCTGTTTAGTTGTCACCCTGTTATAATAACCACAACCAACATGTGTTAGTTGTCAAGTGTCTGAGTATAACCACAACCAACATGTTGATCTCTGTTTAGTTGTCACTGTGTTAACCACAACCAACATGTTGGATCTCTGTTTAGTTGTCACTGTGTATAGAACCCAACCAACATGATGGATCTCTGTTTAGTTGTCAGAACCCTGTGGAGGTTAACCTGACAACCAGCATGTTTGGATCTGTTTTAGTTGTCACTGTGTTAATAATCACAACCAACATGTTGGATCTCTGTTTAGTTGTCACTGTGTTAACCACAACCAACATGTTGGATCTCTGTTTAGTTGTCACTGTGTTAACCACAACCAACATGTTGGATGTCTGTTTAGTTGTCACTGTGTTAATAAATCACAACCAACATGTTGGATCCCTGTTTAGTTGTCACTGTGTTAACTACAACCAACATGTTGGATCTCGTTTAGTTGTCACTGTGTTATATATACAACCAACATGATGGATCTCTGTTTAGGGTCACTGTGTTAACCACAACCAACAGTGTTGTCTCTCTGTTTAGAGTCACTGTGGGGCCACAACCAACATGCATAGTTTAAGTCACTGTGTTAACCAGGTAAGATGACATTTTATAGGATCTCTGTTTAGTTGTCACTGTGTTAACCAAAACCAACATGTTGGATCTCTGTTTAGTTGTCACTGTGAATAACCACAACCAAGGAGGTTATGGGTGTCTGGATCTCTGTTTAGTTGTCAGGGGTTAACCAATAATACTAACATGTTGGATCTCTGTTTAGTTGTCACTGTGTTAACCAGGGGTTAGGAACCAACATGTTGGATCTCTGTTTAGTTGGTCACTGAGTTAACCACAAAACATGTTGTGGAGGCTCAGTATTAGGTCAGTGCTCTAAAATGAGTCTCTGGAGCGAAAGAAGGGGAGCCCTGCCTCTAAAATGAGACTCTCTGGGGAACATGACACCAAAGCTAAGAGGTTGAGATTACAGATATTGAGAATATTAAAACGTGTAGGAGGTCCACCATTTTTTCACATTTGAACCCTTATTTATCAGACAGTATTGCTAGGGGAACCTTGTCTGGAAAATATTGTTGTTCTAAACCCTTTTAATTCATAGATTTTTGTGTGTGAATTTTAACCCTATAGTTTTTCAAAACGCTATATATCTGGAATGGAATGTTTGTATCCTGTATATTAGACTCTGATATGTGGTTGTCTCACCAGCACACACACACATAACATATGTACACACACACACGCACAAACACAAAGACAGGTTTATTATTATAGACACACACACACGCAGGTTCACACGCACGCACGCACGCACGCACCCCCACACGCACGCACGCATGCACACACACACACAAACACAATATACATACAGTGAAGTGTCAGACACCTCTATAAAATTTTAGCATGACACGATCAGGTTAGCCTTTTAATTATTATCTAATATGTTGGCAGGCATAACTTTATAGTTTTTATTCTGATCGTTGTTACAAGCTGAACCCTTCTGACAATATATCCATTATATCAACACACTCTTCACTCATCAGAAACTTCTGGTGTTCTATCTTCCTACATTATACAGAACCACTAAAGTTCTATATATAACCCTTTATGGGAGGTTAGGAAGTGTCTGAGTATACAGTATATATAGAATATATATAGAACCCTTTATAGGAGGTTAGGAAGTGTCTGAGTATACATTATATATAGACTATATATAGAACCCTTTATAGGAGGTTAGGAAGTGTCTGATTATACAGTATATATAGAATATATATTAGAACCCTTTATATGAGGTTAGGAAGTGTCTGAGTATACAGTATATATAGAATATATATAGAACCCTTTATAGGAGGTTAGGAAGTGTCTGAGTATACACTACTATAGAATATATATAGAACCCTTTATAGGAGGTTAGGAAGCTCTGAGGTGTACTATATATAGAATATATATAGAACCCTTTATAGGAGGTTAGGAAGTGTCTGAGTATACAGTATATATAGAATCTATATAGAACCCTTTATAGGAGGTTTGGAAGTGTCTGAGTATACAGTATATATAGAATATATATAGAACCCTTTATAGGAGCTTAAAAACTGTTTGCTTATACAGTATATATAATATATATAAAACCCTTTATATTACTGAATGTAATATAGACTATATATAGACTGGGTTTAGGAGGTTAGGATTGTCTGCACTGATCATATATATAGTATATATAGAACCCTTTATAGGAGGTTAGGAAGTGTCTGAGTATACAGTATATATAGAATATATATAGAACCCTTTATAGGAGGTTAGAAGTGTCTGCCTCGTATAGAATATATATATATAATATATATAGAACCCTTTATAGGAGGTTAGAAGTGTCTGAGTATACAGTATATATAGAATATATATAGAACCTTTATAGGAGGTTAGGAAGTGTCTGAGTATACAGTATATATAGAATATATATAGAACCCTTTATAGGAGGTTAGCCTGTCTGAGTATACAGTATATATAGATATATATAGAACCCTTTATAGGAGGTTAGGCCTGTCAGTGTCTGAGTATACAGTATATATAGAATATATATAGAACCCTTTATAGGAGGTTAGGAAGTGTCTGAGTATACAGTATATATAGAATATATATAGAACCCTTTATAGGAGGTTAGCCTGTCTGAGTATACAGTATATATAGAATATATATAGAACCCTTTATAGGAGGTTAGCCTGTCTGAGTATACAGTATATATAGAATATATATAGAACCCTTTATAGGAGGTTAGGAAGTGTCTACAGATATATAGTATATATAGAACCCTTTAGATCAGTATAGGATAGAATATATAGACCCCTTTATAGGAGGTTAGCCTGTCTGAGAATATATATATAGAATATATAGAACCCTTTATAGGAGGTTAGGAAGTGTCTGAGTATACAGTATATATAGAATATATATAGAACCCTTTATAGGAGGTTAGGAAGTGTCTGAGTATACAGTATATATAGAATATATATAGAACCCTTTATAGAAGGTCAGCCTGTCTGAGTATACAGTATAAATAGAATATATATAGAACCCTTATAGGAGGTCAGGAAGTGTCTGAGTATACAGTATATATAGAATATATATAGAACCCTTTATAGGAGGTCAGGAAGTGTCTGAGCATACAGTATAGAACCCTATATATAGAACCCTTTATAGGAGGTTGGAACCTTGGTTCTGAGTCTCAGTATATAGAATATATATAGAACCCTTTATAGGAGGTCAGGAAGTGTCTGAGTAAACAGTATATCAACTAACCAAAAAACGTATGTCCCTGTCCTCCTTTCAAGACGTGGACAATTTAAAAAGCCAGAAGACATTTGTTACAGTGTTGAAATAACACTTTATTGTTCAATTTGCTTTTTCTCTAAATGGTCAGGATAATTTGAGTGTAGCCAGATCCTTGTTCGTAGGCTCTGTCCTTGTTTCAAACTGTGTTTCACTGAGTTCGTCATCAAATCGAGGATGACGAACGACCTAACGATGCAGTGCTAACTAACCAAGAGCCGGGCAGCTCGGTAAACTAGTCAGCTACTCTACCAGCAGAAGGCCACAGGAGGAGCAAGAGACCATAAACCCATACAGCTCGGTAAGCCCTGAACCTAACAATCAATCAAATGTATCCTAAAGCCCTTACAGCCTCAGCATCTAACCCTACGTGTTACCTAGCAGCATTAACCTTAATCCTAGCCATTTTAAACTGTTTTAGTAATAATATTATGTTAGCAAATACCAGTTATGGTACTAAATAGCAGCTGATTTTGTTAATCAACTCTACCAGCAGCTGTTTTTATTTTGTTATCCTAGTTATTTTAATATATTTATTATTGCAAGGCTAGCTACTCTGATCAACAAGTCACATCTGTTTTATTTTTTCAAATGTAGTTTGAACTGGAGTGACCTGGAAAACAGCATCTATGTGAAAGTCCAGCAATTGGTGGACAGCTGGGTAAGCTGTTAACTTTTAAAATTAAAGCAGCATCCTTATTTAACTAGGCGGTAACAGCTAAGAACAAATTCTATTTTCAATGACGGCCAGCAGCATCCTAGGTTATCCCTGTTCAGGGGCAGATCAACAGATTTGGAGCTTAAGATGGACGGTAACTTTGAACTTTAAACCTTCCTGTGTCCAAGGACCGAACCAGTGGTTATTATTTTCAGGGCGCCTCAATAGCAGGTATTGAACCCCGGGTAACAATCACTAGTCAGAACCTCAACCTCAGTATACATTCATTATAAAAATCATCTTAATATCTGATATTGTGAGTAAACAACCTCAAGAGTGCGTCTTCCAGCCCTCCAATAAATTACATCATTCAACCCTCCCGGTTAGTAAATGTACCTCAACATCCCCCCGGAGAAGGCAGAGTAACGACACCAGCCTTTTTAGCGGGCTGACAGACTGACTACAACGCCAGTATCAAGTAAATTAATTTAGTTATTAAAAATGACACCTCTGCTCACGCTATTTGCCAGTCCGCAGCATCTCCTGTAGAAGTGCGTCCCAGTTCTATTTGTTTATAGACGATACCCACGCTGCATCTCCTCATTGGTTTATAGAAGCAGGTACCCACGTGTCATCTCCCTCATTGGTTTATAGAAGCAGAACCCACGTGCCATCTCATTTAGCAAAACATAATTTAACATAAACATAACTTCTTTAAACAATAAAAGCTCATTTTACGAACATTTCTGAAAAATGGATATATAGCTTTTGTAATGAAACTCTTCTTATGTTTCCCATCTGAGCTCAGAGGAGAGATGAGAGATGCAATGTTTGTCTCTGTTGTGTTGAAGACAATCAAGCAGGAGAGATCAGCCTCCCTGTTCCCAGCTGTGTGTCCATGAAGAGTGACCGGTCCATGGGTGAACCTATATGGTTTAGAGAGGGGAGACTTTTCTACTGAACAAAGGTAAGAAGAACTCAAGGGTCCTGGTCAGTGAGTTAACAACACTGTCTCTAGTCATTTCTCCTCCCATTTTCCCATTTATTGTTGTTGTTTTCATAATCCATAGGCTAATTCATTTTGTCCATTTTCATAGTCCTAAAATAAGATAAACAAACACAACATTCCTTCCTGTGTGTGTGTGTGTGTGTGTGTGTGTGTGTGTGTGTGTGTGTGTGTGTGTGTGTGTGTGTGTGTGTGTGTGTGTGTGTGTGTGTGTGTGTGTGTGTGTGTGTCAACTACCTGTACCTGCACATTGACTCAGTACTGGTACTCTTATAGTCTCATTATTACCTCAACTACCTGGTACCCTGCACATTGACTCAGTAATTGGTACTCCTTATAGCCCCATTATTACCTCAACTACCTGGTACCCTGCACATTGACTCAGTACTGGTTCTCCTTATAGCCCCAATTACCTCAACTACCTGGTACCCTCTGCACATTGACTCAGTACTGGTACTCCTTATAGTCTCATTATTACCTCAACTACCTGGTACCCTGCACATTGACTCAGTACTGGCAATTCTTATAGTCTCATTATTACCTCAACTACCTGGTACCCTGCACA